>NC_056627.2:214231960-214486960 GCF_002870075.4 Lactuca sativa
ATTGGTGTTTTGGTGGTATGGAATCAAAATTTTTTCAATCAACTGTTCATGGAGAATTATGTTACTGCACTGTTCATCTGGGTATTTTTTTCTCGACCTGATTCGTATTTTTTCTGATCTAATAAATTGTTTTGTCCGAAATTAATACTTTGCTTTGTGGATCAATCACTTTCGATTTAGCCCAAAGAGTTATTCTTTACTGTTCATCCAATTTCTTCAAAGCCCAATTGTTTCAACTGTTGTTTATTGTTCATCTATCGTTCATCGGTGTTTGAAATCACAAAATTCTGAATCTCGAATGTCAATATTCTTATTCGATTCATGGGTTTAACTTCATGACGATTAAGCATTCTTTTTGGATTTCACAATTCTCGATTTTTATTTAATTCACTAATAGTTCTGTCCTGAGTTGAGATTTCTGAAAAATATCATTATCAAAATCGATTTTGATTTTGTTCATCTATCATGTTCCAAAATCAATCTGTTTAGCGCGGAGATTATGTTGAGAAACATTGATTGTGGTGTTTGGCGTTAATTGATTTTGGTTGTAAAAGCAGAAAAGTCAAAATCGGTATTCTTGGATTTCTAATTCTGATCGTGATCTCATAATATTAGCCAAATCTGATTACAAAAGTAAATGGGAGAGTGATTTCGGAATTGATTTTGGAAGGGACCTGACATCGGAATGAAGGCTGTTGTAATTGCAAATTATGTTACGCATTTTTTACTCGCAATCGAACAAATGGTTGAGGAATCAGAACTAATATCATAGTTGAACTGGAACTTGCCTTCGGATTTATGCTAGGGAATCTGGACGTATTCTGAATGGAAATTGCATTCGGAATCGGTACACATCAAAACAAAATCGGGATTGGAACTTATCGGAATGATTGAGCATTTGTTCTTGCAGGTCAAACGAAAAGTCAAAATTGCCTTAAAAGCCTTACCTGTGAATGCTCGTTTACTGTTCTTCTCTTTGGGGTATAATCGTCAAAATTGAAGCAAATCTGTGATTGGATTCGGTTTGGCTAAAAGTTTCGATTTTGTTCTGTGATCTATTGATTTGGAGCGAAAGGGTGAGAAATCGGGAACGGAAATATAGGATTGCGCTCGTTCTTCTCCCACGATTGATCGACTGAGAACTTTTGATTGGATGTGGTTTTGATTCGCGTCGTGTTTGTGATGGATTGATTAGGAACGAAAGAAGGGATGACAGTAAGCGAACCTGGGAATGGAGACTCGCCTTGGGGTGTAATCAACGGAATTGGAACGAACCTCGATCTTGGATCCGCGTGTTTAAGCTGGGTTCGGTTGTCGATTTGGAATAAGAAACGAACCGAACGTTCGGTTCGCGTGATTAAAAGGCGACCTTGAAACGAACCTTGCTTCGGTTGGTTGTGCTTGAAACGAAAGTCTACAAGGTGTTGATTGGAATCGTTTGTGAACGCTCGTATGATCCCCCTTCCAGTCGTTGTGTTCATTCATCTGAATGTAAATGGGAAGATGACTTAATGTTTCGTACTTGGTCCCTGCAACTTCTGCGAATTGACTCTTCTGGTCCCTATTGTTTTCACTTCTTGGCAATTATGGACGATTTCCAGATTTTGTCAGAAATAATGGGGAGTATTGATGCAGAATTACAATTTCAGTCCCTATTTTTCTGCAAGTGACAATTTCAGCCCATTTTTCGAAAAATTTGCAATTTTAAGGGCTGGTGAACAGTTTTGGATTCTTTAACGCTCATATTTTTTTTTCGTGAACAGAAAAATTATGGATTCCATCAAGTCTTGGCGGTTCGGAAAGTCGTTTTTTTTTTAACGTCAAGTTTTCACGATTTTTCCGGATTTTTTTTTATATCTTTTTGTCGCGGGGGAGTATAGTAAATTTTTATCCATTCAAGATCATTCTCATGACCATTTGAAGGCTTTATAATCATGTTTTTGATTATAAATCGGGGGAGAATTTGGTATGGCCATTCGAAATTGGATTTGTGACTTTTCAAAGTCGAAGATTTTTGATAAAGCTTGTGGGAGAATTATGAAGGTAGCTTTTTGAATGAAGTTCTTTATCGAGCTCTACTAAGGTTTTTACAGAGAAGTATCCTTTACAGCAAGAGTTCTTCATCGAGCTCAGCTAAGGAATTGTTATATCTCCGACTTCTTGTATTTTCTCGATCAAGTGGCGTTACGAATCTTAAAGTTTGGATTGTTACATGATATTTTTTGATGGCTTATATCATTAGCTTATTTGAAGATCGTTGTGACTTGGAGGGGGAGCTCTTCAAAGACAAGAAGTGATTCAGTTTCTTTGTTCTGAGATGGGTTTTATGGCGGGTTTGGTTTTCATGAAGATTCATTGGGATTACATTCGAAAATGAAGTTTAAAGACATTACTTCAGTGCTTGATTTATATATCCTAGAGCCCGTGTTTGAAGACTATTGAAGAATCAAGATTCGTGGATTGCTTCATATATTCCTCGTTGCAGATCTTTTTATTTGCTAGATGCTTGTTTTGGAAGTTAAAGCATTGTCATCCATTCCATACTTTGAGGGGGAGATTGTAGGGTTTCAAAGCACTCCATGGATGATGGCAATGGGCCCCTTTGATGAATTCTAGGTTAAAAGCCCAAGACTTGTCTTTTCCCTATAAATAGTCATGTATTATTCATTATTAGGGTTAAGAGAGAGGCAAAATGTAGCCGCCACGTTGTGAGGTTTCTTGTAGAGTTAGATTATTATTTCTTAAAGTGTAATTTGTTCCTCACAATTCAATAAATCGAGTGATCATTCGACATAATCTTCATTATTGTGTTTGTTCTTATTTTCCGCATCTTGTTCATCAAATCACAATTAGGGTTTTAATCCCAACAGTGGGGAATGGTAAACCTTAACTATACATATTATAGTTAACTGGTATTTTGCGGTCAGTCTTGGATACTCGAAAGTATTAAATTGAGTGAAGGTATTCATATCCAACCCAAATATATACAATATATAACTAAGAATTCAATGACAGTCATACATATAACAATATACACTAAGACCCCAATCAAACAAGAATAGGTAATAAGGCGAGTTGTCAGTCCTAAGTCCTTCAAGTCTTACTTATATAAATATATTGGTGTGGATATATTTTAGAAACATAAGAAGTTTTAAAAGAGTTTGAAAATAGTTTTTATAACAAATTAACATGAAAATGAGTTTGAAAACATTGAAATCAGTTTTGATGGCAAACCGGTTAAAAGTACACATATCCTTTATGATTGTAAACTACAAATCACATGTGATTGATACTATAAGTTTCTGGATTCAACTTGTATTTCCCCCCCCCCCTCCACATAAAAGCATTTAAAAGCATTTGAAAAGTTAATTAAGGGGGTATGAACTCACCTACAGCGAGTGGAGTGGATGGAATGTCGGGTAGGATTCTAGGTGTCAAGTGAAGACTTGAACACACTCTATGACCCTAGAAACATATGAAGACATATGTTTACATATAATTAGTGACTAAACACTAATTAAACACGTATAGACATCCTAATGCGAAGAAAAATGCTTTAGTCAAGTGCTAGGAGGCTATTGGGTTGCAAGGAAGGAGTGTAAGGCCTCACTGTGGAGTTTACTCCTCAAATTCTCACCCTAGGTGAGTTTACAGTTGAGGGACCAATTCCCCCATGAGTTTACGGTCGTAAACTCATGGGAGGAGTGTATTTGAGTGCTTAAGGGTCTCTTACATCACTAGGAAGGGTTCTAAGGTTAAATCCATGGCTTGAGAAATGATTAGGCTTCAAAAGGGGCACTCCCTTGGAGTTTGCGGTCCTTGGACCACTCCTTGGGAGTTTACGGTCGTGAACCGTATGGTTTACGGCCATAATCCCTTGGTCACTACACTTCCTTTGTATTATGTGGTCCTAGTCTCATTCATACAAGTTGCTAGTCCATTAAACATGTTAAGGAAGGAGTTAGGGACACCAAAACACCCTTCTTGGTGTTTACGGATTTTGTGTTTAAGGTTCATGAATGTTCATGGACCGTAAACTCATGTTTAATCCCTTAAAGGCACGATTTTGGGTTTCTAACTTCATGCATGCAAGTTTCTAAGTCATAGATAAGCATTAGGAAGGTTTTGGAGGGATTTTGGGGCTTCAAAACCCCCTTAAGGGAGTTCACGGTTTTGGGAGGTGTTCCCAAACCGTAAACTCTAGTTTTTAAGATATTTTGGGTGGTTAAGTCCCAAATTTGCATGAACACAAAGCAAAACAACAAGCTAGGAATGATTACTTACGGATTTGGAGCTTGAATGAGGTGTTTCTTGGCTAAACCCACCTGTAGAGAGAGAAAGTAGAGAGAGCAAGCTTTTAGGAGTGAGAAAAAGGTTCATGGGAAAGCCACTCATCCCTTATATAGGGTTTGAGTTGGCGGCCAGGTGGGGATCCTCCCCATACCGACGTTAAACGTAATTTAAAATTTTACCCGATTAAATGGTCGTAATCCGGCTTAGCCATAAACTAAAATTTTTCTCAATTAATTTTGAGGGTATCACACGTGTTTTTATTTATTTCATTTTGACACTAAAAATAAAATAAAATAAAACATTAATTGATTTGTCTAACCCAAATGTTAACGGAAATTTTAATAACAATAATAAAAATAAAAATATTCTATTAACGGAAATGGGTTACAACAACGGAATAAATTTCGGGTTGTCACAGTTACTCATTTTTGGAGATTGAATCTGGGTCATCTATTCCAAGATTTGAGCGGGAGAATGTTAGGGTTCAATGCTCATCATTGGATGGTGTCTTAGGCTTACCCCTTGTGATATGGATTTGGGTTGACTTTGCTTATATATATATATATATATATATATATATATATATATATATATATATATATATATATATATATATATATATATATATATATATATACACCTGTATAATTTTCGTGTATACGTTTGAGAGAGTTCCCATAATATAGATTTCTAAAGAGTAGTTCTAGAGAGAGCGAGAGATAAAGAGAGAGAGAGAGAGAGAGAGAGAGAGAGAGAAAGAGAAAGAGAGTAGTGTAGTAAGCAAGCACATGCTTGTACATGTCTGAGTAAAAGAAGAGAAAGAAGCCACTTCTCCGAAATCAAGATATGAAACAGTCATCCTATATAGATAGTAATAGGATGTGTAACCCAATATAAGAGGCACGATGTATGAATAAATGTTGTAATCATTTTTAAAAGTTATATAAATTTTATGGTTGTGTTACCTTGTTCAAAATATGACAGTAAGAAACTATAATTGCAACACAGTGGGATGGTTAAGAATAAATTTCTTGTATAGTTTTCCTTGTAGGCAGGACACTACATGAAAAATAATTTTTACCAAGGATTAGGAAGTGGAATTACGGTCAAAGATATGCATGGAAGAAATCCTAGTGTAGTCTAAGAAATTTGTTGTATATGATTGCTTGGAGACATCTATATGTGTTAAGTTGCTTTTGTGTTTTAGGAATGGTGACTTAAGAGATGCGAGAAAATTCTTGGGATAAGTATGAATAAGTGCGGATGGTAGTATGGGACCCTACTACCGGAAGCACATGACTCGTACTTAGATTAAGAGGATTCACAATGTTACTACGGCACTGGGGATTGAGTTCATTTTTCAAAATTATGTCATTATCTTTGTTTTAGTGATGACGAAGAAGAAGATTCCTATTCCAACCTTGGTACTGTAAAGAATCGAGTTTGAGTGTTATCCACAAAGTGAGATACCCGGTTTTGAGAACCATGTTCGCCATAGTATCCGAACTTAGTTTTAATATTGAAGAAGGAGATGATCGAGGGAATAAGCAGACAGATTGTAGTCGTCATTAAAACTAAGCAGCAAATAGCTAGAAATGCTACCTATAATAATGTGGCTTTACCATATTAGAACATGAAGAAAGGTATCCTACATGGTAGAGTTTGAATCAAGGAAACTTGAGTCTACTCATTGCATCATGCGATGGAAGGTCATTAGGGTATAACCAGTCAGTCTATTATGGTAGCTGAAGTAAAGACCTACTCATGTATTGTGTAACATCCCAAAAATCATGACTAAAAATTTCGTTTTTATTTATTAATTAAACCATAGTTATGAAAATCATTCCATACAAAAACATAAGTCATTTTATCAAATCAGAGTATCATATCAAAACATCAGATTGAACATCCCAGGCTATACATCATGGTGTGTGCAATGCAGTCATCCCGAGCTCTTCCCTTGCTACCGGAAGTACCAAAAACCAAAAATGAAACTATAAGTGTGAAGCTTAGTGAATATCCCCTAAACTACCACATACCATAAATATAATCATGTTACTAGGAGATACGGGCCCCGCCCACACTCGGCTAACTAGGAAATACAGGCCTTGCCCACACTTCGCTAACTACATGATACGGGCCTCGCCCACAGTCAGCTATCTATGAGATACAGGCCATGCCCACACTCAACTATCTATGAGATACAGGCCTCACCCACACTCAACTATCTATGAGATATGGGCCTCGTTGACACTCAGCTACTAAGAAATACATACAAGTATCACACAAACAGCAAGTATAATCAAATCCATCAATCCATATCCATACTCAAATAATGCTAAGATACGGGCCTTGCCCACACTTAGCTACTAATATGCACATATAACATACATGGGCCGACACTTTGACCCGTTCAAACTTGGAGGAAACTCACCTCACTGTCGGATGATAGCTGAAACGTCTCTTCCCATAATCAGCTCTACTCACTCACTGAACCAAAACAACTCCTTAGATACCATTCCATACTCATAACCCTTAAGGGTCAACTCTAGTCAAGTCAAAGTCAAAGTCAACTCTTCAAGTTTACTCAACTCATCGAGTTTACCCTTCAACTCACCGAGTTCCGATGAATCACAGAATCATGAAATCGCAATGCAACTCGTCGAGTTTTCCTCGAACTCGCCGAGTTCTTCCCTTTAACAAAATTGGGACTGTTCGACCCAACTCTTCGAGTTCCTCCATGAACTCGCTGAGTTCCTCATAGTTCTTAGTCTATTAAGCACGTTCCTCAAATCTAAGGTTCCAGAATATAGATCTACATTGTTTCCATGGTATACATTTATAAATTCGACAACTTGATGGCTTTGCATGCCTCAAATGGACCCAATCTCGAGATATACAAACCTACTTCTATGGATATGGTCTTTTCTTGGACATGAACGTGTTTAGGACACTTTTTATGAATCTAAGGACCAAATAACACTAAGAATGGAAGTTTTTAGCATCAGGACTATGAAGATTTATCATGCTCCAACAATGTGGTCAAAGACATCCATAGAACAAGACTAAGAGAGATCTAGGCCATTAATCATCAAGTTTGATAATTTTTACCTTAGAAAATTGCCAAAGACGGACAAGATCCTAGATCTAGTGCTTCTCCTCAAGCTCAATGACCTTCTAGTTCTTCCAAGTCCTTCACCAAGCACAAGAACACATAAAAATCGACTCAAAACCTCTATTTTCTCAACAAGGAGCTCACAATACGATTTAGGGTTTTAGGGAGGTTGATGAGGGGCTGGTGGGAAGATTAAGTCCTTTAAATAGGGTGCAGAACCCTACAAATTAGGGTTTCATCCCAATCAGTCTACTCGTCGAGTTGACGCCTCTCAACTCGTCGAGTAGGTCACTTATTTACGTGGCCCTTATAATCTCTACTCGATCAGTTTGGGGCTTCCAACTCGTCGAGTTTCACATATAATTTGAATAAAGAATAAATTAAATACATACTAGGGTCCAAACGTTACATATCGAGTCCGTTTGAGTTAGTGAAGAAGTCTCTAGTAAATATCAAGCTTGAAAATCAAAGGTTAGGACTTAAGATCTGATAGAGAATGAAGAGCGGGTGCAATGCTGAGCACCGCCAAAAATTAAAGAGTCAAAAAGTTAGCACATAGAAATTACAGTTATTACATAGGATGGAAAGATAATGTGCATAATCATTATACAAGCCCTGTTTTGCTGATGATTCTGGGACGTAATCATCCTAAGGGGTAGATAATTGTAACACTAATATATTCGGTCTAGAAAAATAATTTTTTTAATGAAAGCTAAAGTATACGTGAAAATTTTTTCATACATATAAAGAATGCTGAAATCCGACTTCAGATGAAGAAGATACGCTTCTCCGAAGTTTCGTGATTAAACTGACACAGCTTTGTGTATTGTAAAAAGTGAATTTCTAATAGACTTATAATTAGCCTAAGTAATATAAGTAAAAGTCATAGTAACCATATAACTAAGAGCGTGCATAAAAAGAACGTCCAAATCTGAATTCGTGAGAGGAAGTTATGATTTTTCAAAGTTCCAATGCAGCAATGCGAGCATAGAAATTGAAATTTTAATTGGTTTATTGTTAGTCAAAACAATCTAAATGATAATTGAATATCTCATAAATATGAGCCCATCAATATAAATAAAATTGAGAATAGTGTTCGAATGAAGAAGTTATGAATTTTGCACGGACATTAACAATCTACACCAGTCTAAATATGAATTTTTGTTAGAGAAAGAATTAGATGTTAAGACATTAATGAAAGTTGTAGAGCTCATCAAGAAGATTCTAAGAAGATAAAGAACGTCGAAAATTGAGCTCATTTGTAAAAGTTATGGATATCCGAAGATATGTGAAAAACTGCCTTGGTTGATGACGTGGCAGCACCGGTGTGCACCATGTGGCATGTTGGGAGGCCGCCTCTTCCAAGAGAAAAGATGATGTGACACCATGAGATTTAGACAGATGACACCATGAAATAGTGACATGTGGCTTTGTTCTAGAAAAATGATAGGGACGAAGGAGAGGCTGACACGTGGCATGAAGCTGATGGAGACACATTATCCCTGAGGTGTGATGCACCTCCTATAAAGGCGTGGTGTGCCCCTTGCCCTATATATATATATATATATATATATATATATATATATATATATATATATATATATATATATATATATATATATGCTGTGATTTCCTCTGCAATTTCTCACAAAATCAATTCTAATATCTCTCAAATCTCTCTAGCCTTTGAGCTTGATTCTTTCGAACTTTTAGAAAATTTTAGTAGAAACTCTAGAGCTCTAGGAACTCTACAAAAAGAAGTGTTTGGATCGAGATTCCACGCGCGTGCAATTTCCCAGTTTTTTCTAGAAACTTTGTAAGTTAAGCTTCACTTAATTTTATTTCAATTGTAACTTGTATTTATGCTCATAGACGTTATTATGAACCAATGAATCAGATTTATCAATAACTCCAAGTCATTATACTGATTCATCTACTTACGGAGATGATGTCTAGGCTAGATTTAGTGAGGTGTTTAAAGTGGGATTTCCATACAGTATACTCAATATATCAAATAGATCCTACCTCCAATATGATCCTAACTGGTTGTTCCTTACTTGATAGATTTTGATCTAGACACTGGGATTAGTGAGGAATCTAGACTATCATTAGTTGCCAGGAATATAAGTCTAAAACTTAGTAATGTGAACCTCGGTCACGTCATAGGAAAAGATAAAGTGAGTAGATAGTTACTTTCAACTTACACATAGATACAAGTATTCTAAATGCTTAAACGCTATGTATGTTGTTTTGTTGTGTCAAATATATTTGCACAAAATAATATGATTTTTAATTGATGTGATCATATGTTATACTTAATAATATGATTGGGTGTAAAGTGTTGTGTGAAATAATAAATAAGAGGCCATGATAGGGTTGTGTAAGATAATGGCAACAATAGGTTAGTGAGATTTCTGCGAAGTAATAAGTTGTAACTTGTCGTGTTTACCTAAGGTATCGGGGTATTGTTATGCATATCCAAAGTATTATTGTATTATCGTGCCTATCCAAAGTACTATTGTACTATCGTACCTAACCAAAGAAGTATTGTAGTGTCGTGCTTACCCAAGTACTGTTTGTACCACCATGTTGTGTCCAAAGTATTATCTTACTATTATTCCTAATCATTTTGGGAAATATGGATGATTGTTGTCAAAGATCCTTTAGAAAAGATCTCTCAAGATCATCATTCTAGGATTAGGAAGCGAGAATAATAGGAATGGGGTAACTAGGCTATTTAAACATTGAAAATTATATAACTAAAGATTATAATATTTTGGGTTGAAAACCCTATGTGCTCACCAAGTTTCCAATCTAACTCACTCATTTTCTTTGTATCACAGGTAGCAATACGAAAGTACTAATAGATAATGTAATTATCTACCGAGATATTTAAGGAGCTTGTAGGATGCTAAAATATTGATGTAAGGCTTGTTTATGTTTATGTTTCTATATCGGTTATGATATCACAAGTTTTAATAATCAATGAAAAACCCTTTTCTTTAGAAATACTTTTAGTGGGACCAATTGCACATTTATAAAGATCACTCTAAAGTAAAATAAGCATAAAGAAAAAGTTTTAAAATTGCATTAAATTTAGGGATGTCACATTATCCCCTAACAACTTTTCCTTTGTCTGCACCTCTGGACTTCGAAGGCCCACCAACCTTTCTCCTCTTGCGACACTTGTAGAGCTTGTAGAGCATTTGTTAGGAGTCAAAAGATAAAATATAGAATAGGAGCAAGCTGATTCTTGAAACAAGTTTCAATAGACGATACATCTTTGTGAACATTTTCATTAGATATCAAAGTTCCTAAATTAACAATAACCTTTGATGTTTCCTCTTGAAAAGTAATGAGAGACATCTCAAAATGTTTGACCACATTGTCAACATCTTTTTTTTCTAGTGTGTCCCTATACTCCTTATTAAAAGCACGAACATCTTCGATCAAGGTTCACGTAGCACCTAGGAGACAATCAATATTCTTTGAACTCTAAGAACAATTTGTCAATTTTCTTGACTTCGTTATTGAGAAAATCAAAAATTTCCTTAAATTTAAGTTCAATAGATGTCTTAAACTCAGATAGCTACTTCTCAATGATTTCATTGCGCTCCCTCGCAATATTGCAAACTTCAGTAAGATCAAATTGAAATGACTTCACACTATGATCCATTTTCAGATGGAGTTCAGCCATTGCTCCTGACACCATGTTTTTAACCTTTGATTCATGAGAAGTTAACAAAGATTCCACTTTTCCATGCTGATAGATAAAGGAGCATTCCAAGTAAGATCATTGATAAATTAGAGAATCAAATTCATCTTTGAGTTCAAAATCTTGTATTGGTTCCCGGAGATTAAAGCTTCATCAGCAATGTTTTCCTCTTTGGGATCAAATGTTAGTTCATCAAAATCAAAACATTAATTATCATCTTCTCCCATACTTAGAGGATTATCCTACCCTTGATTTGTAGATTGAGAATAAAATAAAGTAGTGATTCGTTATGTAAGAATATCAATAGACCTTGGAGAATGTAGTGAATGTAGTAAAGAAACTTAGAATGGAATATCTGTTGAGGGAGGAACTATCGTAGTGTCAACCATAGACTTCTCAACATTTTTAACATTTGAGTCCATATTAGATGTGTTCTCCGGGATGATTGAATTTTTACCCTCCTCTATAACGGATTTGATATCAAAAACTTTGGGTGGTGCAATAGTTGTTCTAGCTTAAGGTTGTGATTGTGAAGGTTATTCACCAGTTGAGATGTTTGTGTCCACATCTCATGTATTTATAGTGACACCTAGATTATGTATCTCCTCTATATTAGATTCAAAAGTTGCATCCTTTCTTGGTGAGCCTGTTAGAGTGTCATTAACAAATTCATTGGTAATTATATTATCAACATCCTCTGCATCCGCATGACAAGCATATTGCGAAGATGTTCCTTTAAACATGTCAATGTGTTCTATATATGTAACTTCATCATCATCTGGATTACCAAGTATACTACCTTTGATGGTCTTGTTCTTCCTCTTGAATGGATTAGTAACTTGCTTTTTGCTCGCCTTTAACACACCTACAAAGTTTTTCTTCTTAGGTTGTTCATCACCAGAAATTTCTTGAATCACCACATTCCCTTTCAATTTTGCCTTTGCTTTCTTAGGATGTAGGCACCTTTTCAACTTCACCAAGAATTTCTCGATGTCGAATCAGAATAGGATTCAATAAAGGCACCAAGTGAAGCATTGGCTTTAGTATCTTGTCAATAATTGGAAATGTATCAGGATCATCTACCAAACTCTTAGGAATTTGAAGATGAGAAAATACAACTACTTTTTCTCCTTTTTGAACCTGAATCCCAACTTGTTGATAAGCTTCAATGAGTATCAAACTCCAGAATCTGGCACTTTCAGTCTCATTTTCCTTCTTTATATGATTTACATACGAAGTAAATTCTTCCCAAAACAAGGAAGCACAATCTACATTAATATGATAGTATAAGCCTAATAGAAGAGAATAGAATTTAAGCTTTGCCATATCTAACCTAGAATTTCTTCCAGATAGACAACGAAGAAATAGTCCGAAGAAAAATACCATAGTGAGGATAAATTAGACTTTTAAAAAGAACTAATAAGTGTAATTGGAGGATTGTACCCCATTTCATTCAACATGGTAAGAACTTGATTAGGTGTCAAAGTATCAATCTCTTCCTATTCGTTTCCATCTGAAACATAACTAACTAATTATCCTTGACATAAACTACAGTAGAACAAGCCAGAGATAACCACATCATCGAAATTGTAAAAGAAGCATTTAGTGCGTAACGGAGGACAGATGAATCGAAACATTTAACAAGTAGCTGAAGTTTTTCTGGATAAGCACTAGCAATGTGATTAAACCAAACATTGTTCGATTGAATCTTCATTTGAGGATCTGAACTCTCTTTGCCGGTACTAATGAACTGATCGAAGTTAAACATGATAATCGGATAAAAGACTTTTACAGAGAATTAATCGATTTAGGGTTAGGGTTCTTTAAAGATAATCAGAGATTGGAAAAGCTGATAAGGAATCGCCAAACCCCTTTTTATAGATGACATCAAATTTGAATTTCAAATGTCCAACAATAAGATTCAACCACATGGAAAGGTTAAAACTAAAGAGACATTGTCACTATCTTCCGCATGTAAAAATCATGAGTGTTTGCCACTATCAACAATCAAATAATAATCCTCAACCACCTACTACAGTAACGGTAACTTCTCATTTTCCTCAGCTTGCAAACATCACCTAGAAATATCAAACATGTAACCAACTTTGATAGTAATCAAGGCCAAGGTTGGGTCTCATCCACTTATCGGCAATATAAGTGAAATCATAAACCATACTCTGCAAAATCTTGGTATAGGTTGGCAATACCTAAAACCTCGAGGATGTTAGTGCCAATGTGTATCCAAATAAAAAGATGGAATGAAATAAAAGAAAATTTGGATAAGTCATGATATTAAAGAACTTTGATATAATGGCAATAAGATATTAGACAAAGATTCTCTTCCTTCGACATCAAGAGAGATATCGAAGTGCTTGTGTGGTTTCCCGTTCAGTACAATCGAATACTTATAGAGAAGCATCGAAGGGCCTCTTTCAGTTAGTATCGAAAATTCGTGGGCAGGACCTCGACACCGAGCATTTCTATCTACCCGAATCTCTGTTGTTTTTGAGTCTTAATGCAAGTACTGTAGGACTGCAAAAATTCATGAATCTAGAGGGAATAAGGTTCTCTAGAGAGAGAAACCCAAGAGTGATGGTGTGAGGAAATGAGTGGGCTGCTACTTATAGGTCATTTTGGAAGTGTGCGTCGTCCAAATGGTAGGTGCACACCATGCACATGGGTGGTGCCTGGGGTGCCATGAGTCACTTTCCTGGTGGTCCACGTGTTGCCTTCTAGAAGACTGCACGTCGTGCAGCGCGCGCGTATGCGTGCAATTTTATAATTTTTATAAATTTCGTTACTTCTTCATATGAGCTCCGTTTTCGATATTCTTTATATCCACGTGTATCTATGGATGATATCTACAACTTTCGTTAGACTCTATCGGTTAATTCTCATTTTATTTTTAAAGCTATATTTTTGGACAGACTTAGATTGTTAAAGCCCATATAAAATTCATAACTCTCTCATATGAATTCCGTTCTCGACTGTCTTTATATCGGCGAAATCATATTGACGAGATCTTCAACTCTCGTTTAAATTATTTTTCCCAACAATCAACCGATCTCCATTCCGGTTTCTGTGTTGTACACTTCTACGCTGAAACTTCTAACAACCATAACTTTCTCATAAGAAATCAGATTTTGACGTTCTCTATGTACACGTTTAGATTATGACTACTACAACTTTTCTCAAGACTATTTATCCTAAACAGTCTTAATCAGTAGTGGTTTATACTGTGAGACGAAAATGGGGGGTTACAATATATATATATATATATATATATATATATATATATATATATATATATATATATATATATATATATATATATATATATATATATATATATAATAAAATCGATCACTGATCCTATAAATGAGTGGCTTATAAACCTAAAAAATATTATACAACAATATAATCTTTCTTTACGGTATGCATAAATATACACATGTATGTTGCATTTTGTGGAATTTAATTTGTAAACCAAAATTGGGCATGCTAGCAACCAAGTCAATAAATAAAAGTTTATTTAGGATAAAACTTTAGATTTTTTTAGAAAGGTGGCACACACACTTTTTAATCTATTTCTAAATTACACCAATACGATTGATGAGAAGCACTTGGATTAAACATATCAATTATAATGCATTTGGTGAAAAATGTAGTGACCTTATCTACAACACATGCCACTGTTAAAATTTAATGACAATAAATCAGCAAACAATTTTAGGTAGCTGTTTGCCTATTTCTTGATAAAATAGAGCTAACAATCGTAGATTAAATTTTTAACAATTAACTGTACATTTTGGTGGTCTGGACATGTTTCTTTTAATAACAAAACACAATGCCAAAGATGTTAATGTTAGATACACATTGTGTTTGATGTAATTGGCATCAATCGTTTGTTAGTACGCTTCTTTTATTGCTCCCCACCAGTAGTATATCAACACGTAAAATATCTATTATCGTTCAACATCTTCAACCTCTGTAGTTGTAGCAATCACTGATCGATTATGGCTCATTCCATGTTTTCCCAAGCAGATCAGGTACAATGCTCATGACTCTTTTTATCCGTTAATATACGATTTGAGCTGTTGAAGTTCAAATATATTATTATATTTTTATGTTATTTCACATTTTATGTTTTGTTTCTTTTCTATTGTATTCCATAATTCATTTATTTTAAGTTTTTATATGATTATGAGCACTTTTGTTTTAATTTTCCTGTCAAAAATTGCATGTACAAAACATTTTTTTTGTTTTCTATGATGAAACTATTGATAATAAACTATAACTTTATAATAAAGAAAAGTTTATTAAACAATATCAGTTCAGTTTAGTTGATTTATAAAACTAATAAATTAGTAGAAAATATGTTAATACCAAGAAAAAAATTAAATATCCATTATTTGAGAAATAATTTTATATAGTAGATATGTTTATCAAAAATATGTGTAAATAAAGTTAACGTGATAAAGTCATAGAAACAAAAAGTAATAATCTTGCAGGTAATATTTCAAGACATTTTGGGAGGAAGAAAAGTGATACTTAATGCTCCAAAGAAACTGAACGCCCTCGGCTATGAGATGATATTGTATCTATTCTGATACACATGTCCTTTTTTTCTTTCGTTTGGACATCGTATTTTCTAAATTTTTAGATTTTTTATTTTCCACTTGTCATTTTATTAAATTAAAATTTTATATTTAATATGTAAGGTAATATATATGTAAGGTATTTATTAAAAAAGGGTTTACATATGTAATGTATTCAATACATTAAAGCCTCATTAATTTTAATAATTCAAATTTTTTCTCATTTTTCTTATAAATTCAAAATTTTTAAATTGTTAAAATTTCATATTTAATTTTTTTTAATTAAACTCATGTAATACATGGGTGTCACACCTAATAAACAAACATAAAAAAAAACAGGAAAATTGACATTCTTATGTATTTTTAACTTGTATACTTGCATATATGATTGCAGATAAGACAAATGTTCGAGAACCTACAAACTTACGAGATGGATCCAACCGTAAAGATTGTTGTTCTTAAGGTATAAAACATAATTTCAGGATGTAATGCATTAATTTTACAAACCTGGCCCAGAAAAATGTCGGGTCATGTGTTTGATAATGGACCATTAGCTAGTCAATCACATATAAATTTGTAATATGGGTCAAAACGGGTTGAATGGGGTGAATCACAAACATTAAGTCCAATATTGCAACTTAAATTGAAGAGAAAATTACATAAATTATCCCGGTGGTTTAGTCCGATTTGTAACTTACTTTTCTATTCTATACTACAACGATTATTGTAGTAATTTTTGTCAAGATTTTGGTAGCCATGAACATGATTCTAGAACCCACCCGAACTGGGAATCGATCGAAGCTGAACTAGGAACCAGATTGCTAGGAATTGAATCAGTTCTAGTTCTAGTACCTGTTTTCGGTTCTAAAGTCGTTTTTTAGGCCCATTAAGTTATTTTCTAATCCGTTAAATCGTTTTTCATTCCCATTAAGTCATTTTCTATTCAATTAAGTCATTTCTAGCATCATTAAGTCATTTTCTAGCTCATTAAGTAATTTTGGCTTCCTTTCCTTACGGTCTGGTGAGGAACCGGAACCTATAAAACTGACAATAGTATTAAGCTATTTGACAAAACTGAAAATTTTTTACCATCACTAAATTGCGCTCAACTTGTTTCGAGTTAATCATAATCACATGAAACAACTTGATATGCTATCACTAAAAAAAAAAAGTTCAATCAAGAACACAATGTAATGGTTAGAAAATCACACCAACCAATCTAAAGCAAGATCAAACAACACGTCTCTCATGGGTTTCTCCTTAAAAGCAAGATCAATACGGAAGAATATAAATAAAGGATTATAATAAATTTATGTGTTTCTAAGAAATATTATGTTAGCAATAAGAATATAACGGTAAAAAGTACCCACTGAAAATCTTTAGGTTTTTAATTGTGTCATCTTGATCTGTAGGCATACGGTAAAGTATTTTCTGTTGGTGGTGATCTCGTGGCTGCATGGAAAATTATACCTCTTGGTATGTGAAATATTTATTAATACATAAGAGCAAAAACAGAAGCAATTAAAACAATATTCTTTCACTTTGATCAGCACATTGGAGTGTCGTGGCAACTTATTATAGGAAAGTATTTACATTGGACTACCTGCTTGCAACATATAAGAAGCCCATGGTTGCGATTATAGATGGAGCTGTTATGGGAGGAGGAGTTGGGATATCGATACATTCAACATTCAGAATTGTTACTGAAAATACGGTATCTATTTGTTTTTCTTTTAGTTACATGGACATAGGGGCAGTTTTAGTATAAGGTATGTAGTGGCACGTGTAACCTTTGATTTTTTTGCACTGTAAATTTTTTTGAAATTTATTGTTCTTCTATTGTTTGATTTTTTGTTCTGACTTGCCCATGACACCCCTATTATGAAATTTTGGGTCTGTCTCTGCATGGACATCCGACCTCACACTTTGAAAATATAGCCTCTTCCTCAAAATAACCAAATTAGTTTTTTTTTTTTTTTTTTTTTTTTTTTTTTTTTTTTTTTAAATTACCAGCAAGCAAGTTATATATAATTGAAACTAGCAAGAAGCTAGAATGAGATACAAAAAATTATGGAAATACAAGAAAAGAAAAATATAAAAACAAACAATTATTATACTCTTGAACAAAGATTGGAACACCACTCTTGCCATCTTAATTGAACACCTTTCTTTTTCTTCTTCCAAAGTGTTAATTGAAAGATGTGAAAGAAGTTGCCACTAGCTAACCTCATATGTTTTTTTTTTAATAAATTTAAGTTCATTAATTAGTTTTAATGTTATTTATGTTCAATAAATTAAAATTCCTAATTTAGATTAATTGTATTTTTTCTTGTTATTTTACTTTTTCCCTTGTAGAACTTTCACTTAGATCCCCGAGTACAAGTTTCTTTTGTCATATTTAACATGTTAATTGCAATCCGAGTTGTTTTTTTTATTTTTTATTTTTTTATTTTATTTATTTATTTTTTTTTTTTTGACATTGGTGTAGATATTTGCTATGCCTGAAGCATCAATTGGACTGTTTCCTGATGTTGGTGCTTCTTATTTTCTATCACGACTTCCTGGATTTTTTGGTAAATTGATATCAACTTCACATCATAGTTAACTTAAAGTATTGATTCTTTCAATGATACATAATTAATAACAAACTAATGATATGTATATAGGAGAATATATGGGATTGACCGGCACTCGATTGGATGCAGCTGAGATGCTTGCAGTTAAGCTAGGAACTCATTTTGTCCCTTCCCAGGTACTCACCTTTCTCAAATCTGTTGTACGCCATTTTGTCAAAGGATCTGGCGTTTTCATATGAGTAGCGCAACACAAACGAACTATTGATTATTAGTAGTACATATTGGTTCTTGTAGAAATTACAATCTTTGGAGAAGGCTCTAGAAAAATTGGTTGCTTCATCAAATGCAACATGCTTAGCAACAATGTCCATAGTCATTAACAAGTTTGCACAAGAAGTAAAAGTCAAGCCAACTAGCCCTATTTCCAGGTACAAAATACTTAGACATAACTGCAAAAATGATCCCTACGGTATGTATTTTTTTAGGATTTGGTCAAAACTATGATTTTTTTTTTCGATTAGCGGTCCCTTTTAGCTAGTTTTCTTGTGGTTTTGTTATTTCCGAAAACATAAAAGACTAAAATATCATTCTGATAATTTTTTTATATTTTTTCTATTTAAGTTTGTTTTATTAATAATAAATATGGGTCCCACCTCTCTCTCTCTCTTTCTCTCTCACACACATGTGTGTCTTTTCGGTGAGTGTTCTTACGTAATTCATGAGAATTCATTTTTTTCTAGTTTGCTTCATATACACATAAAGAGCAAACAATTTTTTGTTGATTGATTTACGTTTGTTAGAGTTAGGAATATAAGAGATGCAACTGGTTTTTTTATATTTCTTCCTCGCACTGACGTAAACATTTGAACAGTTTTAGTTAAAACTGGGAACAATTTCTTTTGTTTATAAACACAAATTAGTGAAAACACCAACAATTTCCTGACTTTTATGTCGATTACAACTTATAAATAGACATGTCAGTTGAATCAAAAGTAATCTAATTGTTGTAGAGACAAATGTACAACTATATCATTACATTTGTATGAATCTAGAGATGGGTTCGATAGAATTAAAGTTAATCGTTTCATCAAATCCTGATTTTCAAGCTACAATGAGGGATTTTTAGGAGATTGCTTTGAATGGTTCTGCTCCGGCGAACAAAAAATTCCTCATTACCACATCTCTTCTCTCGTATTCCACCAATATCATTTTCCTTATGACTATCCCCTAAAAATACCGATGGTTAATCCATAAACTTTACCACTGGAAACCAAAAACAGAAACCCATGGATTATAACCCATTCAAACCTAGAAATTAAATCCAAAAATCAAAACATATAAATCAAACCGAGATAGTAGATTGTGATGGTTGAACATGCAGATTTCTAGTGATGGTGTTGAAGAGAGAAAGATCGAGAAATATGGTAGAGGGTAGAAAGAGAGCGTGAAAGTGTGAGAATGATAGAGAAAAGGAGAAATCAAGAAACAGAAAGGAGGATGGTGTCGACGATATATTGTGGTCGTGTTATAGCAGCCTTGGCAATGGAGGGTAACAGTAGAGCAAGACATTTTTCAGATCTGGTGGTGGATGGTGATAATGAAGTCTCATTTGCGATTTTCATGGGACATTGATAAGTGGAGATGAAGGTTTAAAGGGAGATTAGGGAAGAAGTGGTTTTGAGCGATGAGATGGGGAGAGGTGGAAGAATAGGGTTTTCCGACGGTAGGAGAAGAAAAGGTGAAAGGAGGTGGGTGGGCTCTATCTTATTTTTTTAATTATAAAAATAGATAAAAACTGTTAAATTTTAAAAAAGTGAAAGAAATGTGAAATCTCAAATATACTGATAAAATGTTTTCATTTTTAAAATCGTCAAATCCATATATCATGTGTTTCAAAACCAATCATAGTACAAATGTATCAAAATCATCAGAGTGAGATAACAATCATCGATGCAGAAAAATCATAAGGGGATGTTGTGCAGTCAAGTCAAGCCCTGAAAAATAATAGAACCACAAACTCGAAGCAGAAAGCTTAGTGAGTTTTCCAAAATACCACATATCATACACATGGGCCCAATCCAACATACAAATGGGCCCAACCTAACATACAAATGGCCTCAGCCCAACATTCATATAATTGGGTCCAACCCAACATACATATAAATAGGCCCAACACAACACGCAAATGGGCCCAACCCAACATACATATAAATGGGACCAACCAAACATACATATAAATAGGACCATCCTCACGTACATATAAATGGGCCTAGCCCAATATAAAAATAAATGGGCCCAACCCAACATACACATGCAAGTGTCACAATGACAGCTAGCTTCGTACTCGGTATAGAGAGAAGACTCACTTGGCTCATGGGATCAACTAAAACACAACTCACAGCCATGCGAACAGTACTACAACACACCTATAGAATCGAAAAGGTCTCACCTTAGTCTAACCTCCAAAATTAGCCATTTTGACTAAAAGTCAAGCCTGATTAGCATAACATTCATGATCAAAATTAACAATTAGCAATTCCATTAGCTAACCCTCACGTCATGACCAACTCAAGGTTACGTCGTGAAAAACGGATTCCAACCGGTCCCAACCTAATCACGATTCAACTCAGTCTCAACTCAACTTATTTTGATCCAAGAGATCATCATGTCGTGATGGCTATGCCCTGAGGTCGTAATAGAGCTAGTCCAAAAGAATCGGAGAAATTATCTTTGTCACGTCATGACCACTAAATGGCCACGTCGTGACTTAAGAAAAATGGACAACATAATGCATTCAACCCAAAACTTAAAATCCATGCATTCCAACTTTCTAGAGGGACTTATAACTCCAAAATCATCCTAAAAGTCGATGCATTATGGACATGCATCTGTAATGCATGTCTAGATCTCACATTAGGTAAACAAATAAAGAAAAATCACCAAAGCTCACATGCATGGTTCCAAAACACATTAAATTTCCAGATTTAAACCATATGATATGTAAAGGACCTAAAAGATCCATAAAGTTGCTAAGTTGATGGAATTCCACCTTTCCAACTAACTCATATATGAACAAAATGGGACAAAACCTTAGATCTAGCACCCTAGCATAAGAAATTTTAGATGTTGGACACTTACAAAGGTCCAAACTTGCTGAAAAAGAAGCTCCAAGATAGTGAAGATGGTCATAGCACTTCTAAGGACTCGTTCTTCCTTCAAAAGCATGCAAATGTGCCAAAATGAGCCCAAAATAGAGGAGAGGGATTAGTGTTTTCTTTTACAAGTTTGGAGGTGATGGAGGCTGAGGGTAAAGGAAACCCTAGCCCCTCACTTCCTTTAAATAGGGTCCAAGTCCAAAATTAGGTTTTTGCCTCTGTTCAAGTGTCACGTCGTGACCCTTATAATGTCACATCGTTACACTAAAATGGCCCATCCCACATAACACAGCCATGTCATGACGTGACGGTACTTTCCTCATGTCGTGACCACCTTCGAATCCATATTTTCCTTAACTTTTCGTACCTTGAGGATTCAGATGTTACAACTTGACCCCACTTGAATCAGACTTCTTCCTCAAAGTATGATGCACAAACAACTCTGGGTAATGCTCCCTCATCTCGTCCTCAGTTTCCGAAGTCCCCTCGGAACTCTCTGGTGCTCCCACGGCACCTTCTCCAGGCTCACTACCTTTTTGTGCAAGGTCTTCGTCTTCCTAGTTGAGGTTCACAATCGGTCTCTCTACACAATTTAAGCACTCATCAACCTAAATGTCATCCACTAGAACGACTGTGGAATTATCTTCCAAACACTTCTGCAGCTGAGAGACATGGAAAGTGCTTTGGATTTGTCGAAGCTCATCAGGAAGAGCCATCCGATACATAACGTTTCCCACCTGGGCGATAATCCTGAAAGGACCGATGTACCTCGGGCCCAAATTGTGTAACATCCAAAATTTTAGGACCAAAAATTTCATTTTTAATTAAGTGATTATAAAACCATTAGTATAAAAACATCCATCGTGTCATCACATATCAAAGCCAAAATGTCAATAATCCAAAACACGTCATAATACAATATCATCAGAGTATTACTCCCAAAGATCTCTAGTGTGGAAAACATAGTGTGATGCGTTGCGATCATGCCGACTCCTTTTTCTTCGAAGAAGAAGTACCTAAAACCAAAACTAAAAACTGTAAGCACGAAGCTTAGTGAGTTCCCCCATCATACCACATACCATACAATACATATAATTCCTAGTATATCAAGGTGTTGGCCTACCCATTCGGTCTCTTTTAACCGGTAATCGCCTAGCATATCTAGGTGCTGGCCTACCCCTGCGGTCTCTTTCAACCGGTTACATGGACTATTTCACCCCTACCACTACCACATAATAACCTTGTATATACACATAAACTTCATAGTGCCTAGCATGTATGGGTGCTGGTCTACCCCTTTAGTCCTTTCGACCGATTACGGGGACTATTTCACCCTTCCTACCGCTATCACATAATATCATAGCATACTAACACATAAAGCATAACGGATAGTAACATATCAGAAAATTATCACAAAGACAAGTATCTTTACAATAATCAGTTACTAGTGGGCTGACATTGATGCCTTCGACCCACTTCTACAGAAAGGTAACTCACCTCAAATATCGGAAAGTAGCTGAAAATCTTCAGCTCTGAAAATCAACCCAACTCAAGCTCCTATACATAAAAGATTTCCTTAATTACTCTTTCACACTCATAATCCCCTTAAGAGTCAACTTGGTCCAAGTCAAAGTCAAAGTCAATGTCAACGCTCCGAGTTGACTCTACTCGTCGAGTTCACTCCTTAACTCGCTGAGTTACCATAAATCACAGAATCATGAAATCTCGATCCAACTCGTCGAGTTTTCATCCAACTCACTGAGTTCCTCCTTCTCAACAGAATCGAGACTTTCCAGTACAACTCGTCGAGTTCCCTTGTGGACTCGTCGAGTTCCTTATGTCTTCAGAAAGACCGAGGAAACCCTAGCCAACTCGCCGAGTTATCTCATCAACTCGTTGGGTTTGCTCAGTAATCAAAAAGGTCAGGAGACCACGATCCAACTCGCCGATTTGGGTAACCAACTTGTCGAGTTTCCTTAGTCTTAACTCATCCAGTCACTTCTAAGCGAGTCTAATGCATCCAAACCATTGATCTGGTCCACTTGGGTTGAGATACCATGTAAAGTTGCTAACTTTACATCCATGCATGGTATCAAGAGGCTAAAAACACTAAAACTAAGCTCTATAAGGGACGTAGGTCATGGAAGAGGAACAAGACATGATAAAGCTGGCAACTTTAAGTCTCAATAGGCCATGAGATGTCTAGATCTGAAGTCATAACTTTATAACATGCTAATATCCGTAAATGATAGTTCTAGCAAATGAATAGTCAAGGTATCGACTTTATACCTCCAAATGGTTGTAACCACACTGAAAACCCCAGATCTAGAGCTTCTCCCTTCAACTTTGCACCACTAACTTCACACTCCTTCAAGAAAAGCACTAATGAACACTATTTAGACTCTCCCAAACTAAAAATGGAGAAAGAGGCACGATTAGGGTTTTCTTTGGACTGAGGGGACGATGAGGGAGGCCACAATAAGACATTATTGCCTTTAAATAGGGTGCAAAACCCTGAAAATTAGGATTTCATTTCGGCCAGCCTATTCGTCGAGTTGGGGCCTCTCAACTCGTTGAGTAGGTTCCTTAACCCGTGTCCCAAATTATTCCTACTCGACGATTCTGGGGTTCTCACTCGTCGAGTTCCTCAATGAAAGTGAATAAATTATAATTTTAAATACATACCAGAAACCAGGCGTTATATATCTCCCCCATGTATCTCAGACTTAGTCCTCGAAGTTTGATGTGGCTGGAAATAGCTCTGGGTAGTGCTCCTCATCGCATCCTCTGGTTTCCAAGTCCATTCACCCTTGCGGTGCTACCGCTGCACCATCACTAACTCTACCCGCTTGTTCCTCAGATCCTTCGTCTTCCTGTCAAGAATGGCTACTGGTCTCTTGATGTAGTTTAGGCTGTCTTCTTCCTGAATATCGTCTAAAGGCACAATTGTAGAGTCATCCAATAAACACTTCTGTAGCTAGGAAACATGAAAAGTGTTGTGGATCTGACTAAGCTTAGCTTGCAGATCCAGTCAATACGCAACCCGGCCCACCTGAGCCAAGACCCTGAAAGGACCAATGTATCTGGGGCCCAAATTGCCCCGCTTCCTGAACCGGATGACAATTTTCCATGGTGACACCTTCAGGAGGACCATATCCCCCACCTGAAACTCTAGGTCTAATTGACGTCTGTCGGTGTTGCTCTTTGCCGACTCTGGGCCATCTAGAGTCTACTCCAGACCTGCTGGATCTTCGCTGCCGTTTTGAGTACCACTTTGGTACTCCCCATGACCCTCTGTTCTACCTCACCCCAACATATCGGGTTCTTGCACTTCCTCCTATAAAGCATTTCGAAGGGAGGATGGTTGATGTTGGCATGGTAGCTATTATTATAGGAAAATTCCGCCAAGGGAAGGTAGGTATCCCAGCTACCACCGAAGTCTAGAACGCACCCCCGCTAAACATATTTAGAACACATCCCCGATAAACTCTCGAAGCACTAACTAAATGGTCGTCGACGATCTGCACCTCCAAAAGGGTAATCCAAAGTCCTTGGAGTGTTGCTAAACTTCTTGCTAAGCGCAAGAGATACAAAAGATCGTGTAGCACCCGAATCGAATAGAACATGAGTAGTCATACCATTGACTAAGAATGTCCTATACATGATCATATAAAATATAAGCATAAACAAAAGAAGCAATAAAAGATATTGTAAAGATACATACCGGTAACAACATAAGGATCTGCTCGTGCCTCCTTGGTTGTTAACTGGAATGGCCTGCTCTTCACCACAGGAGCATTCGCCTTGCCCTAGTGGCCATTGGTAATTCTCTAAGTGGCTGGTGCAAGTGTCCTCGTTGTGACTCCAATCAATCTCAGAAAATCGACCTTCTTATCGCCCGTATGATTATAGTGAAAGCGTATCAATGATCCACGAGTGCAATCCCTACTGAAATGTCCCCTGTGGCCGTATATGAAATTGCTTCCGACCTACTCTCAATAGGCTCCCTCATAATACTTCTCACACTTGGCATAATAGCCCTAGCCATGATCACCTCTCAATATCGAATAGTCATGGGCCTCTTTTCATGGCCCTCGGATATATGTGTCTGCATTGGTCTCTACCTCCTCAGAAGCTTCAACTCAATCTCCTACTCCCAGTCTCTAGAAATAATATCCTTTAAGGTCTTGCAACCTAACAAGATCAAAAACTCGCTAATATTGTCCCTCAACATATCGTGGTACCTCGTCATCTTCATCTCCTCATCCACAACATACTGCAGGACTAGCAAAGACCTTTCCTAGAACTTTGTGGTGATTTCTGACATAGTCTCTGTAGTCTGGCGACAGTCCTGGAACTCTCTCACTAGCTGTTTCACCTCGATAGCCGAAGTGAACTTAGCTTGAAACCTCGTTAATAAATCCCCCAAGTCATGGTCGCCACGACCTCAGATCCCAATGCATGACCAATCTCCTCCCACCAGTCACAAGCTCGGTCGCGTAAAATACAAGATGTGAACCCCATGTTCGACCGTCTGAGGTGGAAGATCATTCGCTGAGCATTCTCCATGTCATCGATCCATTAGCCTAGCAATAAGATCCTTCAGCCTAAAGAACTCCGGGACCCTACAACTGTCCCGCCGTAATCTCGGCATAAAAGGCCCCCATACACTCGTCCATAGGCTCCATAATATCCTCCTTGATGGTACCAAACATCACAAGAGTGGCATCCAAGATGTTGCGCGTGATTTGAGACATGATGAACTCGTGTGTCCTCTCATTAATTGGTTCGGTGCTAGAGCAAGAACTAAAACCCGATCCATAAACTCCTACTTAAGTTCTCACCATACTGAAGTACTAACATATAAATGATCAGAATATGCTCGAGGGAACCTCACATCACAAGCTCCTTAGAATCTCCGAGACCATCCTTGACTCGAGTACAAATCCTATGCTTTCAATAGTACAGGCTCAATACTACCTTCCACATCAATACATACTTTCCTCAAGAACCATTCTGAATCCTCTAAGTCACTCCACTAAAGCAAATCACACAATCCCTATTCTAAACAACATACATATCCCCACTGTAGTACTCCCTAGGCTCTCATAGGAATCCTCGTGTCACTGGCCTCTGCAATACAAGGAACTTCTACCAACACCGTCGGTTTCCTTATGCATGCAAATTATACAGAATACGAGATCAGATAAACGGTCAAATAATGTGATGTGTTATGAGCATAACAACAATTACTAAGTGTACATGAAACCCTAATGATTTGGATCTACGTTTTCTCTATTGAACATGCAAACTTGAACACAAAAGGAGAAACCCTAGGAGAGGTATACTATTTTCAAAATTCACATAAAACTAGGGTTAAGTTACATACCTTGATTGTTATATTGTAATAACAATAAATCCCGTGTAAATCTTCAAGCTTGAGAACTTAGTGTCACAATTGTAACACCTCTAATGGCTCACAAACACACAATGCAAGATAATGATATGAGAGAGAAGGAGGTAATTTTCGGTTCTAGCTTCTTCAAAGAGTGGCCGAAATTCAAAGCCTCTAGGGTTCTATTTATAGTGCACCAAGGATGCTATGGATAACCCTAATTTCATATACGGTAATTATCCAGCTCCTTTGATTATCCATATATGCTAAGATATTCTAAAAAATCTAGAATAATCTTCCATATACACATTAAAAACCGTTTGGCCTTCCTTAGGAAGGTTCTTGACCCTTTTGCTCAACTATTGAACAATTTTTTTTAGTCCCTACACTATTAATTAATTCTTTTAATCCTAAAATAAATTCCAAATTAATTTCTGATTAAATATTAACTAATAACATGATTACTAATTAATATATTATTTCCATAACATATTAATAAATCATTAATTCTAATTTATTAATCAATTAATAAATTCTTCCTCTTCCTCAATTAATCATCTTGTCTACTTGCACGTGTGAAGGCAACCCAAAATGACCATGCCACTATCAATTCAAGTACATACCAATTCTAGTTATGGTCTTGGACACCTAATCCAACATAATGATTCTACCCAAAACTCACAGCCAAACAAGGAACAGGAACTAAGGCTACATCAATCATTTTAAGGACATATAATCCTAACTATATATACTTTTTTTAACACATACACTTAGCAGTTAACTCTGCCAATATATATTCCAAGTAATACATAACATCTAATTCCTCTTAGGCTATAAGGCATCACACAAATCAAGAAATTCTATCATGCGATTCTTGAAGATATCCTTAGCCCCACTCTAGCATTCAATTCACATAACAACATACTAATCATAATACTAAGGTATGGGTATTTTGGGAATCACTTACTTCAGCTCGGCTAATTGCACGCATCGCATCCCTTTCTTTGTAAAAATCTTTTTATAAAACTTATTTTCCTTTTAAAAAATATTACCAAATGCTTAGTTTGAGTTTAGACACACCCGAGTTTGTGCTCGAATGCCTCAAACCAAGGCTCTGATATCAACTTGTAACATTCCAAAAATACTAATAAAAAAATTTCATTTTGAAAATCATCAAATCCATATATCATGTGTTTCAAAACCAACCATAGTACAAACGTATCATGTTGTGCAGTCAAGTCGGGCCCTTCGTTTTGGAACTAGAAGTACCTGAAAAATGTTTAAACCACAAACCATAAGCAGAAAGCTTAGTGAGTTCCCCAATATACCACATCCCATACACATGGGGCCATCCCAACATAAAATGGGCCCAACCCAACATACATATAAATAGGCCCAACGCAACATACATATAAATAGGCCCAACCTAACATGCAAATAGGCCCAGCCCAACATACATATAAATAGGCCCAATCCAGCATGTAAGTGGGTCCAAACCAACATATATGAAAATGGGCCCAACCCAACATACAAATAAATAGGCCTAACCCAACATACACATGTAAGAGTCACAAAGATAGCTAGTATGCTACACAATACAATGAGAAGATTCACCTGGCTCATGGGATCAACTAAAACACAACTCACAACCACGCAAACGACACTACAACACACCTATTGAATCAAAGAAGGTCCCACCTTAGTCTAGCCTCAAAAATTAGCCATTTTGACCAAAAGTGAAACCAGGTCAACAACACAATGGTCAAGTTTAAAGTCAACAATCAAAGTAAATGGTCAAAACTTCTATTAGCTGGCCCTCACATTGCGACAAACTCATGGTAACGTCATGGAAAATGGATTTTACCTGGTACCAACTCAATCACAATTTATCTTAGTCTCAATTCAACTTATTTCGATCCAAGTCATCGTCACGTCATGATGTTCATGCTCCCATATCCTGACAAAGCTAGTCACAAATAATCAAATAAATTCTCTTCATCACATTGTGGCCACCAAATGGTTATGTCGTGGCTTAAGCAAAATGGAAAACTTAATGCATTCAACCCTAAACTTAAAAACCATGTATTCCAACTTTCCAAAGGGCCTTATAACTCCAAAATCATCCTAAAAGGTGATGCTTTATGGACATGCATCTCCAATGCATGTATAGATCTCACATTAGGTCAAAAATGAAGAAAATTTACCAAAGCTCATATGCATGGGTGCAAAACATATTAAATTTCCATATCCGAACCATATGATATGTAAAGGACCTTAGGGATCCATAAAGTTTCTAACTTTATGGAATCCTAGAATTCCAACTAACTCATATATGAAGAAAATGGGACAAAACCTTACATCTGCACCCTAGCATAAGAAAGTTTAGATCTTTGACACTTATAAACATCCAAACTTGCTGAAAATCAAGCCCCAAGCTAGCCAAGACACTCACACAACTTCCAAGGACTCCTTCTTCCTTCAAAATCAAACACAAACTCAAAAATGAGCCCAAAATAATGAAAAGGGATTAGGGTTTTCTTTTAAAGGTATGGAGGTGATGGAGGTTGAGGGTGAAGGAACCCTAGACCCTCACTTCCTTTAAATAGGATCCAAGTCCGAAATTAGGATTCTGTATTTGTTTAGGTGCCAGGTCGTGATCCTTATAGTGTCACGTCGTGACACTTAAATGACCCATCCCACATAACGCGACCATGTCACGATATGAGGGTGCTTCCCTCACGTCGTGACCACCTTCAAATCCATATTTTTCTTAAATTTTCGTACATCGAGGATCCATATGTTACAAGAAAAATGAATAATAAATACATCAAAGGTATTTTATTCTTTTCAATTTTCTAAGGGACCAAAACCACAAGAAAACTAGCTCAACATGACTATCAATCCCAAAAAAGTCGTGGTTTTAATCCAATCCTATAAAAAATGCATACTATTGTGACATTTTTGTTGTGTTGTCAAATACTTATCTAGCAATTTTTATTATTTATTATATTTTTTTTCTTGGAACATATTTCACTCTAAAGTTCAAGTATGTAAAATTTGAGCACGAATCAATTCTAGTTTAAAATGTTTTACACTAAAAAGAACGAATGGTAAAAGCCATTTCTAACACTTAACGTTATTTTTCATAGTATACTTATAATTATAATGTAAACGATATCATAAACATTAAATTCTTTCAACCCATTACATTATATTTAACACTAAAAAAATAATCTAGGTATATTCATTTTTTATCCAACTTTTATAGTTTTACAAAAACAACCTTTATATTTATTAGGTTTTTATAAACTTGACTAATATACTTTTATTACAAATGCTTATAATAAATTATATTATCAAATATTTATGAACAAAACATCTATAAACCGTTTTATTAAATATGATAGCACAAATAATGTTATTATATATGATAACACAAATAACGTTGTTAAATAAACATTATAACTGTATAAAATAAAATAAACAAAACATAACTTACTCCAAAGTTAATTGAAAATTTTGTAAAATGAAATATGAACACTATATTTAGTGTTGATAAATAGTATAAGACCATCTCTACCATTTAACATTATTTTTTTTTACGTTATACTTAATGTAAAAGATAATGTAACACTAAATTATTCGAACTAATTACATTATATTTAAAATTAAAAAGAATATTCTTAATATATTCTTCTTTATCTAACTTTTATAATTTTATAAAAACAACTCTTATATTTATTAGGTTTTTATAAACTTGACTAGTATATTTTTATTACAAATGTTCAATAAATTATAATATCAAATATTTAAGAAATTTTTTTTTTGTAAACGGTTTTATTAAATAAAATAAAATTACATATGACACAAATCTAATAACAGTGTTATATAACATTATAATTATATACAATATCCAAAATATAACTAAGTTCAAAGTTAAAAAACCAAATTATACAAATAAAACTTCAACACTATATTTAGATTTGAATAATAATATAATAAAGTGTTATGCTATTCACTAATACTATCTATAATATTAGGTATATTATAAAGTTGGAGTATTATAGTATAATTTATACTGTATAATATGATTTTTAGTATAAGGCTAAAAATATCTAACATTATGTTTACTGTTATACTATTCACCAACAAAATATATATATATATATATATATATATATATATATATATATATATATATATATATATATATATATATATATATATATATATATATATAGTGTTAAGTATAAAGTTGAAGCGTTATAATATAATTTATAATATAATGTAGACTTTTTTTTTTTTTTAGTGTAGCTTTGGAAATAAATGAACCAAATATTAGATAATTTATTACAAGACGTAAAACTTTATATAAACTATTATGTCAGGTCTATTCAAAATATATCATAGGTGAACAAAACCTTAGCCTAACCCGAGGGCCAATTAGGATAATTATTTGTTTACTAAAACCCAATTTAACGGGTTTGGCCAACTTATATCGTCACTTATATCCACTAATACCGGAAACCAAATACAAAGGGGATAGATTATTTTTATGTAATTCTTTTTTTTTTTGTTAGAAAATAATCATTACAATTCAATCTTGTCATTTTGTGTTTGATATAATTTTATTTGATCAGACTTGAGTTGATCAACAAATGCTTCTCTGGAGACTCGTGTGAAGAAATACTATTCTCACTTGTAAGTTTATTTTAAAGTTAAATGCATTTTAAATAATGTAGCTAGACTTCATTTTTAAACAATTTATTGAATAAAATTACTTTTGATGTGAAGTATATATGCAACAGATCACTTAGTTACCTATAATTCACCAATTTATGCATATTTTGGTAAAAAAAAAAAATCAACCTTCTTGCATGAATCGGCAAAAAAGTATATTAAATAAAACATTGTTCCATAATTTGCGTTGCATAAACTTACAATTTAGACCTATATTTAACAAAATCATAACATATATAGAGCTATGTGAAACAATAAACCTTCATACATATTTTTGGTTTCGTTCTAGGAACGCTTGCCTATGGAAGTAAAAGAGAAGTGGATCCACAATGCAATAACTTCAATGAAATCCGCATCTCCAATTGGCCTCAAGATTTTCTTGAGAACCGTAAGTAATGTAAAGATTACACCAATTACATGTGGATTCTTGAAACTTATGTATGCATGAACGTTTAATTTGTCAGATTAGAGAAGGTCGATCCAAAAATATCAAGCAATGTCTTGAGACCGAATACATTGCTATCTCTCACTTTCTACGTGGAACTGTTAGTAATGACTTCTACGAGGTTGACTCTTATTTTGCAACATATATATATATATATATATATATATATATATATATATATATATATATATATATATATATATATATATATATATATATATATATATAGAGAGAGAGAGAGAGAGAGAGAGAGAGAGAGAGAGAGAGAACCATAATTATGGGTTCTTCAAGGAACCAAATTTTTTTTTCAATTTCTAGAGCTTATTCTTTATCGGAAAATAAATATAAAAATATCTAAATTCATATATTAACATTGTGAATGTGAAAAAATTTTCGGATTCACCGTGTGAATACGGATTCACGTTGTGAATTTTTGAAGATTCACATTGTGAATTTAACGTAAAAAAAAATCGAATTTTATATCATTGGAAAAAGGATAAAAAGTTATGAATTTCTATATTTTTTTTTGATAAAAAATAAGTTCTAAAAGTTAAAAAAAAGATTGGTTCCTTGGTTAATTATGGTTCTCTATTGAACCTCACGTTATATATATATATACTAGGTTAAAACCCGTGGAACCCACGAGTGATAATTTGAAATATAATTAAAAAATTGATTATATAGTAAAATAATATATCATTAATTTAAAAAAACTTATGAATTGTAATATTTTATTTTTTTCATAACTTTGTAATTTATAAATATTTAATTACACGTGTAAATCTATCTATTTTATAAAAATCATAAAAGTTCTTTTATCAAACTTTTGTTTTAAATTATAAGTCTTTTTATTAGGGAGATAGATGGTATATATAGACTATTTTTACTAAAGTTGTAAGTCCTATCGAAAAAGTCTTGCATTGCAAGTGTTTTTTTTTTTTTTTTTTTTTTTTTTTTTTTTTTTAATATTTACCTGTTTGAGTTTACATGGAATTGATTTATTGTTTTTATTGCACTTACTTCCAGATACCTCATTTAAAATGAGCATCATAAAAAGTCAAACAAAAAAAATGAGAATGATACATTGATATTTTATCGTAATCTCTTATGCTTAAAGGAACCACGAACAAAAAAAGAATATTACAAAGAATAATGACCTTCAAGCACTCAATTCACTTATATACCCTCGCAAAATTTCATAAATTTTTTTTCTCAATTATCCATCTCCATGTCATCTAATAAGAAAACCTAACTTGCATTAAACATCAATCATTTTTAATCTGGACGTACAAAATAAATAGAATTGAAATAATTTATAATTGAGTCTAATGCAAATACATCTTACAATCAAATTCTAATCTATCCATTTTACGTTTTATCAATAGATAAAGGATCTGAGAAAAACAAAAACAACAAACATGGAACTAAGGATAACAAATAAGTAGCTAAGGATAACAAATATCTTATTATGAAAACCTAACTTGCATTAAACATCATATATGTGTGTGTGGTTTGAAAAGACAGACTTCTTTTTTGAAAAAAAAACTTGCATGAAAAGTTAACACATGTTTATACCTTTTGCATTTGTTTTTGGTAATAGACTAACTGGGTTACAAATAAGTAGTAATGCAAATTCAAATCAGAATGATAGATACAAGTGAAGAGACTCACCAAATTCAGTTTCCATTCATAGTAATGTTCTTGTCCGTTTTTAATAGCTCTACTTGTTTGGTGCTTCCATGTCCAGAACTCTATTTGCTTCTTCATTTTATAGAAATTCAAGAGCTAATTTATATTACAAATTTCTTTTATGTGTAGATTACAACTAAATTTTTAGTAAGCACTCAAAAATCAAATAGAAACTTGCACAAACCATTATTCAAATTTTTACGGTGTATATACATCTATTTATAGAGGAATTAGTAAATCGTAAGAACAGCAAACCAAAAAAGAAAAGACAACTTGACAAATAAATGTAAGCCTGTAAAACTCCCACCACCATTTACGTGGCAGCAAAACAACCACTACCATGTTTTCTGCCAAAATCATTTTCCCACGAGAGCACCTAACTCAAAATATATTAATTTAAGGAAATTAGATATAACCCTATAAAATCTGTACAAACAAAAAGCAAACAAAATCTAAATCAAGTTAACAAAACATAAACATAAAATGAGATGGGAATGGAAACGATGACTACATACCTCCCACATCCATGATGTTCTATCATTCTTTGTGTGGAGCTCCATAATTCACTGCAACGTGTGCTCATAATTATGACCTATAACACGAAGACGAAGACAACCGGTTGTCATTAGAAGAGTAATAAATAGTGAGTTGCTCGCTTATATATATATATATATATATATATATATATATACACACACACAAAGAAACAAAATTTTAAAAATAGAGATACCAAAACAAAAACAAAATATTCACTGCAAGAAAGCTAGAAATTCATGGAACAATATTGGTTCATATAATTATCCCATCAGATCCAATAAATCCAACGCAATTTCTTCATAAATGCATGTAAGCAAAAAGTAATTTTCTTCATAAATGAAGATGAAAACTATCAAAACAAAAAAAGGCCAAATTACATATAAACTAAACCTCCCTAAACAACTCTAAGGAAAAAAAAAGTATAAGGATGTTTTAGAAGAAAGGAAAATATGATGTTATAATATATAAATATATGAATGCAGATTCATATTTCTTGAATTCAGCCCAAATTAGTAAAGCAAAAAAGATTGAGTTACTCTAAACATATAATTATTACTAATTGTATAGAAGAGAACTACAAAATACGACTTGCCACATCCATTAGCACCAATTGCAGATCAACACACAACTGTATAGAAGAGAACCACATGTCATTTACTTAGTATATTTCCCGGAAGCATCAACAACAAACCCCGTTTTATAGCTAGCGCCTGTAGATGGATGTAAATTGAAACTCAATTTTACCTGAAAATCTTGAAATCTTTGAGTTGAGCCTCAACTGACACCCATCAACTCTGATGTTAACCTCCATATCTCTGATTTCTTGACTATCTCCCCTTATTTATGATGTTTACCATCACGTTTGAGAGAATCAATATATGAGAAATTATTTGATTTTTAAATCTTCTACCGGTAGTGCATCGGTGATCGGAGTCCTACCCAATCAATAATGGTTTCCTCAGCGAATACTCTCGAAATCGATATGATTCAGTCAACGGAGATTTCCAGGAATCTGCATCGCAACGATTGATGGAGAGGGAAGAAGATTAAGGGTTTAAGAGATAAAATAGAGAAAAAGGTGTATTTAGCGAGGTTTATGGATCTATACCACCAAAATTTGAGAGATTTATGGAGATGAAAAGACAGTTGTTTTGAAGCAATTAAATCAATAGGACGTAATGAATGGCAAGGGGTAAAAAGTAGGGGCATTTTAGGAAATTCACTTTGAGAGAAGGGGGCTAAGGAGATGTCACCTGTCAATAAGGTACTGTTTTATTATAACAGGGGATATCAAACAGACAAGGGATAAGTGCGAGGATTGTCTGTCTGAAGCGAATGTACCATTGAATCATATCATCAAAGTACTTCTTGTCATCCGCTGTGTTTTGCTTGCACCGATGAATGATCCCTAAGACATGTTCCAGACATGTAGTGGGTGTAGAGATGTTTGTCTGCCAAAGCGAACAGGCATTTTTGGCCTTCGTTTCTGGTAAACATAACAGAGTTTCTCTCCGGGTCTATCTTTCCCATTTGCATCATGTTGAGATCACTGGCAGAGCCAACAGGAGATATAGTAGGCTTTTTCTTGAATACACTCGCTATCTCCTGATCCATCTGGGCAACTTCCATGACATAGCATACAAGCATCCTCTTAAAGTGGTCGATGATCGGACCATATTCTGCTTCGTTTGTAAGAAGGATGTTGTGCAAGATGATCCAGTCATGTGGATTTAAGTTGGGAAGATTCGCAAGCGAGATGGCATGTTCGGTCTTGGCAGATCCTCTCAGTATCTTGAACCGAACGTTGGTGAAGTTTCCTTCCCTGTACGGCTTTAGAACCCGAACATTGATAATCTTCTGAGCGCTCCATGTTTGGTACTGTGGTTGAGCGGCCCTCAGATAGAAATCGACCAAGTCCCTGTCAACCTTTGGATGAGGATGAGGGAACTCAGCAATGTTGGCAAAGGCATGAAAGATGAACGCCTTTCGGGTCAGTGGCATATCGAACTGAGATTCGATAGTATTAGAACGATCTAAACAGATCACCAGTTCTAGCCACAAGATGCTTGGTGTTTTGATGGCTTCTTTCATCAGCTTCTCAAGAGTCCATGGAGGAAAAAGAGTTTTCCTGCTCTTGAGAAGGTCGTGAGCTTCTTTCTGTCTTCTTTTGGCTTCTTCAGCCTCTCTAGCTACACAAGCGCTGATGTCAGCATCTTTATCTCGACCTTACTTCTTTAGAAGGTCGGCAATGGTCTCCTTATCTTCATCGCTCTCCTCAGCAATTTTCTTGCCCTTGTCTTTTACACCCAAACCTGAGGCTTGGCCTGTAAGAGGAGGTTCGGTTGTGTGTGTTGCTGTTGAAGTAGGAGGCGGTTGAGACACATTTTCTTTTTCTCCCCCTTGTTTCGGAATGGACATGAAATCAAGGAGCCCCAATCTTGCTCAGGAGAAAGAAGGCAGGAGCAAGTTTTTCTGCAAGATCACGCCTCACAGAATAGTTGAGTATCGGGTCATGTGCTTCCAGGATGTTTGAAATGGATGCGTGGACATCCGAAACACACGATGAAATCACCTCTCTTTCAGATCGAAGAGACTCAATCTCCTTTTAAGAATTGGAGAGTTGAAGAGTCTTGACCTTCAGAGCGGTGGTCTTTCTGGCAAGAGCGTCCATGAGTGAGTTTTCAGCAGCAAGGTCCTCATGGAGCTTAGTCAATCGCTCCTCAATCATCGCCTTAAACGCTGAGTTGTCGTCTGAGAGAGTCTGACGAAGAGAAGCAAAAGACTTCAGTTCTGATGCAACTGAGGTAGCCAGCTGGTTGACAATGGGTTCCAGCTTTGTTTTGGTGGCTTCAACATTTTCCTATAATGACTGTAACAAAGAAGAAGCATCAGTTAATAGTTTATCGACTTTTTCGGTCGCAGCCTCACATGCTTTGGTTGAGGCATCAATGGCTGCAGTGGCGGAGTCTAAAGAGACTTGATGAGCTTTGGAAAAAGCATCAACAATCTTCTGAATGGCAGCTTCAGAGATGGTAGACTGGGATGAAGAAGAGGAGGCGATGAGCGAATCTATTTTATCGTGAAGGTCCTTGAGATGCCTCTTTGTGACAGGAGCATCATCATCGTCATCACTCTGAACCTGATACGGACTATAATAGACCGAATCAAAAGTCATGTCCTCTCCTCCAAGGAATGGTTCTTCACTCTCTTCTGGGTGAGCAGGAGAGGAGGGTGGAGGCTCGGTAGTGAATGTAGGTTCGGGTTGGGTAGTATGTCCGGTAGTTGGTGGGGGTTTGGGTGCGTCAGTAGGAACCCCTGTATTAGATACATTGGTTCTTACTTCTGCGGTGGTGGTTGCTTCTGTAAAGATGGGAGGGGGTACGGGGATGGAAGTAGGTGGTATTTCAGTGGTGGAAGTTATGGGGGGAATAGAAATAGGAATGGTGACTGGTGGAGAAGAGATTGGAGAAGTAGAAAAGTGAATTTCTGGGGTAGGAGATCGTGGAGGAATGTTACCACCAGGGGACTCATCAGAATCAGAACCCTCTTCCTCAGATTCGCTTGAGGACGAAGCGATGATCAGCTTTCGCCGTGGTTGGGTTTTTCTCTTCTTCATCGGAGGGGATTGGACAGCCCTGGTAGGTTTACGTTTCTTGGGAGAAGGGCCTTTCGCTCCCTTTGCAACCTGCTTGTCTTTGCCCTTGTCAGTCTTCTTTCCTCTTGGGGCAGGGTTGTCAGCCTCATGAATAGACTTGAGCATCTCAGGAGTAAGCTCTCTAGGACCAAAGCGACGAAACTCCTTGTAGGTTTTAAGGATCCGACTGTCGGCAGGAACGTCGCCGTAGATCGATTCAGGGATTGAACCGTTGAATGGAAATTTCGAGGCATCTGAGACAATGATCTTCGTGGTATGGAAAGTACCAATCGAAGACATTGGAGAACCAGCAACAATGGGGATGTGGTACTTTTCCATCACCCATTTAGTAACGAGAGTCCAGAAACGAGCATAGGAAATCTCAGAATGCCGAGATGTAGAAGACAGACTCTGAATGAGCTGTTGCCATAGGACCGACCCGTAGTCCAAGTTGATACCGTTGTAGATCCCGTACAAAATCGAGATGAACAGATGACTTGCTCCGTCTGATCCAGCACTGCGTTCAGACAACCCCTTGAACAGCATTGTAAATAACCCATTCCACTGAGGAGCCAGGCACGATTTCTTGAACTTCGTGACCGTTGTCAGCACCTCAGTATACCCCATGTTGTAGAACATAGAAAACAGATGACCCATTGGAATGGTTTCAGAGTTAACCCTAGATAAATCAGGTTCAAACCCTAATAGTGAGCATAATCTCTGCTTGGAAATTGACGCCTTGTGATCAAACACGTCGAAGAAAATCCGATCGACGACCTTGTCGTAGTGAGCAGTGGCGAAAATCTGAGATAAGAACTCCATAGGAACTGCTTCAGCTTTGGTGAGAGCAGGAGCAATCAGCGAGTACTTGAGGCATTCGATGATCGGGAACATGAAAGCATCGTATGCATGTGGAGTAAGATCGATGATCAAACTCTGTTGGGGACGAATCGGCAATATGTGTCAAGTAGCATGAACTGATGATGAATCCGCCATTGTTGTGAAGAGGTTTGAAGAGATGATGAACAGTAGAATACTTGAAGGTGTTCTTGCTCTCTGAAATTTGGGTGCAGTAAAGAGGTAAACAATGGTTGAAGATACCTTTTATACTATGGGTTGAGGAGAGAGAAGAATCGTTCCCAAATCTTCGAGGGAAATACGAAGGGATTTCCGGAAGTGATTGATGCGTGACAATTGGTATCACCGATGATTACGCATAAGAGAGAATGTCAGTCCCGATTCACATGCCTTCCCATCAGGCGCCGTTTTTAAATGAAACGGTTCCAATTCGCACGCCTGGCCTTCTAGCGCCATTTGAAATCAAATCGATTGGACTCCCGCCTGATTCAACACCTTATCGTTTTAGAGTAATCGTTATATTAAAGCAAAATTAACCACGTGGATTAATTTGAACCACAACCCTTTTATAACTTCACATCCCATTAGAAAATATGCCTTGTAACTGATGAAACCAGAATGTTGGAAAATCAAAAAGATTTTCGTGCTTAGTGTGTAAAAGAAAAAGAAATAAAGCAACACATATGAGGGATTTTGTGATGTCAATAAAGACACGAAACAATGGATCCCAGGCACGAATCTCTTCCTTCAAAGTCAAGAGAGACTTTAAAGTGTTTATATGGTTTCCCATTGAATAACGATCAGACACTTATTGAGAAGTGTTGAAAGGCTTCTTTTAATTAGGCTTATTTGGGTGGCGTTCTCTTCAATTCAGAATTCCTGATCTTGATATAAGACAGAAATCGCACGAAGTACTTGTTAGACCAATGTAGTCTGTTGAACAAGTAGGTTTGAAATAATTTAAGTGGCAAAGTAAGATAGTGTATGTAAAATCTCAGGAAAAATTAAAACTGGATTCCAAGGGAAGAAATGTTATTGGATTTAACAATTTCATAGGAATCACACATAAGGAAATTAGAGATTTCATATTGCATACCCATGGATAAGTCCGTCAATTCATTAGTGAAAGCTAGAGCAAATTTATTGGTCACCGTCAATGCATAGTAGGTATTGAATTGTGGGTTTCAGTTAGCACGTAGTGGCACGAAGCTAAGATCATAAACACAGAAATTGTGTAACCATAAACCTCAGTGGTAATTTCTGAGAGTCTCAAGGGTTACGTTTGTGAAGCGAATGAGATGGAGAAAAGTAGTGTAGATGGTGTAAAGAAACCAAAGTACCTCTGCTGTTAAAATAAGGACCAAGCAGAAAACTCTTATCTCATGTGAGAAGAGAGTTAGGTAGCTCATGATTAGAATAAATATGAAAGCCTAATTGGGAAGACAAGGTTTGTTTGTACCAAGTCAGTAAGACTATTATTCAGAATCAGGTGAGGCTTTGGACACATACAGCAGCATGCTTCTAGAGACACTTAACTAGTGAAATGATTTCCCCTCAAATAGACACACAAAAAGAGAAGACACAAAACAAAATAATAGAAAAATAATAAAAAATATTTTTGGAGTTTTTGAATTAAAGAAAAAATAAAAAAATAAAAAAAATGAGATACAGGAAAGAAAAAAAATGGGACAGAAAAAAATTTGGAACCGAACCTGAGCGTTCGGTCTATTTCGGTAAAAAAAAAATTTGGAACCGAACCCGAGCGTTCGGTCTATTTCGGGGGAAAAAAAAATTTGGACCCGAACCCGAGCGTTCGGTCTATTTCGGTTGCTAAGAAAATAAGTTTGAAGAAGAAAAGAACTTTGAAAATAAGAGAGATGAATTTTAGAAAAGGATACAAAATGTTTACAACCAAAGAAACCACCTTTGAGAGATAAGCGAACATCAGATAATAGGACCGAACCCGAGCGTTCGGTTCATTTCGGTATACCAGAACAAGACCCGAACCCGAGCGTTCGGTTCATTTCGGCACACATGAGACCCAAACCCGAACGTTCGGTCTATTTCGCTTCCAACTTTTAATTTTGAGAAATAGTCTTTGGTACTGACTCCGATTCCATAATTCCTAGCCCTTGTAGAATTTTGTTGAAAGATGCTTCAGGAAGAGCTTTGGTGAAGATGTCAGCCAGTTGATTAGTGGTTCGAACAAAGTGAATTTCGACATTCCCATCTTCCACATGATCCTTAATAAAGTGATACCTCAGTGCTATATGCTTGGTCTTGGAGTTGCACTGGGTTATGATAGATCCTAACTGCACTTTCTGAATCGCAATATAGTGGGATCTTTTTCATATTGAGTCCATAGTCCCGGAGCTGGCTTTGGATCCAAATCACTTGAGATGTACAGGAGGCAGCTGCAATGTACTCTGCTTCGGCTGTAGATAGAGACACACATGTATGTTTCTTTGATTGCCAGCTAACTAACTTCCCGTCAAGGAATTGACAGCCTCTAGTGGTGCTTTTCCTGTCTAAACCACAACCTCCAAGGTCTACATCTGAGTAGGCTTGAAGGAAGAAACCTGAGTTTGATGGATACCATAAACCGAGAGAGGTGGTTCGTTTCAGATACCGGAGTATGTTTTTCACTGCAAGCATATGGGTTTCACGAGGATTCGCCTGAAATGTAGCACAATAACACATAGAAATCATTATATCAGGCCTGCTAGCAGTGAGGTACATTAATGAACCTATCATCTGGCGATATGACGTAATGTCGACTGTCGGTTTTTCCAAGGATGGTGTGAGCTTGGTGCCGAACGCCATTGGAACTTTAACCTTTGAGTCTCCCATCATGCCAAATTTAGCAAGAAGAGTCTTGGTGTAAGCTTCCTGGTTGATAAAGATGCCTTCGGGTCCCTGTCTAATATTTAAACCAAGGAAAAAGTTAATCGGACCCATTGAGCTCATTTCAAATTTAGTCTCCATCAGCTTTCTGAATTCAGCTGTTAAGCTAGGATTCGTTGAGCCAAAGATGATATCATCGACATAGATTTGAACAATCATAAGGTGGTTACCTTCCTTCTTACGAAAGAAGGTTGGGTCAACCGAACCTTGTTTGAATTTTGACATCTTTAAAAACTTGGTTAGCGTTTCATACCATGCCCTAGGTACTTGTTTCAGACTGTAAACCGCTTTGTCCAGAATATAGCAGTGATTGGGGTACTTTTCATTAACAAAACTCGGAGGTTGCTCCACGTATACCGTTTCTTCAAGTTCTCCATTCATAAATGTGCACTTTACGTCCATTTGGTAGACCTCGAAGTTCTTGTGTGCAGCGTAGGCAAGAAATATTCGAACGGATTCCAGCCTAGCTACCAGAGCAAAAGTTTCCTCGTAATCGATTCCTTCTTCCTGGCAGTATCCTTTCACCACGATACGAGCTTTGTTTTGAATCACATTTCCTTCCTTGTCCATTTTATTTCTGAATACCCATTTAATACCAACAACTGAGGCATCTTTAGGAGTTGGAATGAGGTGCCACACCTTATTTCTTTCGAACTCGTTAAGTTCATCTTGCATAGCTTGAACCTAGTCAGAATGATCAAGAGCAATATTAATTGTCTTCGGTTCAACTTTTGATACGAAAGAGTTATACATGCAGAACTCTACTTTGGCGAGTAAAGATGTTTGCTTTGCCTTCAGTTGAGATCGGGTCAGGACCTTTTCAGAGACGTTACCCACTACCTGGGATACAGGATGATCTCTGGTCCATTTAACAAGAGGAGGGTAATTTGGATCATAGGATGGATACAATTCAGCATTCACCATTTCTTCTAATTCAGATTGGCTATCATCATCGTAAAACATATCAGAATTCTCCCCCTCGACTGATGAGCTTTTAGGTGTAGCTGGACTTTCCGGTGCTACAGGACTTTCGGGTGCTCTTGAGCTTTCGGGTGGTGTTGAGCTTTCGGGTGCTACAGTACCTTCGGGTGCAGTAGAGCTTTCGGGTGCTACAGTACCTTTGGGTGTAGTAGAGCTTTTGGGTGCAACTGGAATAGAGTTCTCCCCCTCAACTTGTGAGCTCGGCTGTTTTGAAGAAGATGGATTCTCCCCCTCAACTGAAGCACCTTGCTGAAGAGGTTTGTTTGGAACTTGTTCTCCTTCACCCATTCGTTTGGCGGCATCTTCGACGATTTGCTTCAGATGGTCGATTTTTTTGTCTGCTGCCATGGATTCCGAGAGGGTAGCTTTCTCAGGTTCATCGAATAATTCTACAAACTGTTCAAACAAATTAGCAATTGAGGCCGTGACTTGACCTATTTGAGAGAAAATCTCCCCAACTGTTTCTTCCGTGGCCTTTAGCTTCTTGACGTAGCTGTCATCGAATGTCACATAATACATTTCTTCAATCTTTCTGGAACGCTTATTTAAAACTCGGTATGCTTTTGAAGTAAGTGAGTATCCTAGAAAAATTCCTTCATCAACGTTAACGTCGAACTTGTTACGATGTTCTTTGGAGTTGAAGATGAAGCATCGTGAGCCAAATACATGGATGAATTTTACTTTCGGCTTCCTGTTGTTGATGATCTCATAAGGAGTAAGAGAGAAACGCTTGTTGAGATAAGACCTGTTCTGCGTAAAACATGCTGCAGCAATAGCATCAGCCCAGAAATATAAAGGTAGAGAAGCGAAACTGAGCATGGTTCGAGCCGCCTCACACAAGGATCGGTTTCGTCTTTCGACAATTCCATTCTGTTGAGGCGTGTAGGGGGCTGAGAAGTTTTGATTGGTTCCTTTTGCTACCAAAAAGTCTTCAAATTCTTTGTTCTTGAACTCCAGTCCATTGTTGCTCCTGATGTTGCGAACGACTTTTCTCAGTCGCACTTCAACCTGCTTAATAAACATCTTTAGCTTATGAGTAGCCTCAGATTTGTACTTCAGAAAGAACACCCATGTAAACCATGAAAAGTCATCAACAATAACAAGAATATACTTGCTACCGCCAATACTTTCGATTGATGATGGCCCACACAAGTCAATGTGAAGTAATTCAAGTGGTTCAACAACTTTAGTGTTTATAATGGATGGGTGACTTTGACGACTCTGCTTCCCCATTTCACACGCAACACAAAAATTTTCTTGATCAAACTTGAGCAATGGGAGACCCCTGACATGACCTCCTGTGACAAGCTTGTTGATGTCCTTGAAGTTGAGATGTGAGAGCCTTTGGTGCCACAACCAGCTTTCGTCAGAATGAGCTTTGGATAACAGACAGATAGCTGGATTTCCTTTGATTGGTTTGAGATTGAGAGGAAACATTTCGCCTTTACGTTCTGATTTGAGAATCACCCTATTTGATTTCTTCTCGATGATTTCTGAGCCTTCATCATCAAATGAAACCTTGAGACCGGTACCTCCTACCAGTTGAGATACACTGATGAGGTTATGCTGTAGCCCTTCAACATACGTTACCTTTCTAATTGTGAAGTCTCCATTGGTTATCATCCCATAACCCTTTGTCGTTCCATAAGAGTTGTTACCGAACTTGACATTTCCACCATTTGGAAGAGATCAAAATTCCCTTAGCTCTTCCTTCCTTCCTGTCATGTCACGTGAGCAGCCACTGTCAATGTACCATTCTTCGTCGAACTGCTCGTCATTGATAACCTACAAAAATTAAGCAGATTTAGGAACCCAAAGTTTCTTGGGTCCACGTGAGCCTTTTACAGGAACAGGAATAGTAAGAGAAACATCAACAAGATATGTTCTTTTTATTAATGTTGTTTCATCTTTCTTCTTAATAGTGAATACTTTGATTTTGTTAGGATCTGTTACAGTCGTTTTGGTTTCAGGTTTCGGTGTTTGGACCTTGGACTGCTTTCGATCATCCTTGACTGAGGAAACCTTCGATTTTCCTTTCAAGTTCGTTGATGATTTTGGATTTCGAGTTGGAACAGAATTAGGTTTAGAAAAGGATTGAGAATGAGAGGAATGAGAACGAGAGAATTTAGACTGGGAGTCTTTCTTGACTTGAGGTTCTAAGTGACCCTTTTGTTTATGGTCATTAGAAGGACCGAACCTGGATCTTCGGTAGCAGTTGCTCTCGTGACCGAACTTGTCCTTTCGGTTGTTATTATTCTCTGAACCGAACCTGTCCTTTCGGTTGTTGTTGTTCTCTAAACCGAACCTGTCCTTTCGGTTGTTATTGCTCTCTTGCGGCCTGAAAGCACTTTTCTCTGGTTGTGAATTTTTATCATGATAGGAGAAATGAGCGTTTTGAGATCGCCAAAATTGCTTTCGTTCTGAGAGATTCTTTTTGATCCTTCACTTGGTTCGGCTGTCGGTGGATGTTAGCTTTCTGTTTCAGATTCTTGTCATCCGGTTCACTTTTCACAGATGATGTTTCGCTTGTGGAAGTGACTTCTTCTACAGGAACTTCTTTTGTACCACTAGTGCTTGGCACGTCGAAGTTGTCAGGCTTGTTCAGTGGCTCTGGTACATATCTTCCTTTGGTTTTCCAGGACGTCCGCTCAGATAGACCAACAGTTTCGTCGGCATTATCTATAGGAGCAGACCAGAAAAACTCATCACAACCATCTGCGTTATCTTCGTTCACAATGGCAGTGAGTTCGGCAGTTTGATGCTCGGTTACTCCTGTGACCTTATATACCTGATTTGGTGTTGTTCTCACCTTTTGGTACACAACAACCTTTTCTTCAAGAATCGGGGACTGATTTTGGGACAAACGAGCAAACTCCATAGAATTTTCAGAAATTAGATTTTTGTGGTTTTCAGGTTTGCTTTTGATAAACTCAGAACAGTCGACTTCATCCTCTACAGAAATTTCACTCATATCATCGTCCTCAATAAGTTCAGATGCGTTTTCAACATCAATTTTATTTTCTGAGCTTAAATTGGCATTCAATGAGTCAAATTTTTGTATGGTTTCGGTCCTTAGTTTCAGCTTATCGTTGTCATCCAAAAGATTTTTCAGCATGTCCTTATGGTCCTTGGACTTTATAAAAGATTAAATTTTGTCCAGACCATACATATAAGTGGGATTCACATCATCAGACGATTCAACACTTTTGCAATTATATGCTTCAGCATCGATTTCATCCTCCTTAAACTCAAGGAAGGGTAAAATCATGCGATGAATTTTCTGCCCTATTTCACAATTCAGATGCAGTTGAGTGATGTTAGCATAAAGTCGTTTAGCAATCAAACAAAAAACATTTCTCTGTTTTAAAAGTTCTAAATTGTCTCTTTGTAAATAAATGTATTCAGCCTTAGACTTTATCAGCTCTGACTCTTTTTGCTCTATCCACATCCTTCGCTCCTCACTCTTGGATGACACCCTGCTTATTTGGTCAGTTCGGTTAGAATTGGTGACTCGTGTTTGAGTTAAACAACTATCCAGATTTGAGATTCTTGAATTTAAGCTATATAATTCTTTTTCATATGATTTCTGTGGGACTTTGAATGAAATAAAAAGAGATTGTACCTTCTTGATCAATTCATCAAGCTCATTGATCTGCACACTGAGAGGTTTTGCTGTGAAGCATAAGTCCTCTCGCTCCTTGGTGTCCTCGTTTCCACCATCAGTATTGTATCCCCTAATGTGAGATACATCAGTCACCACCAAACACTTTCCACTGCTTTCGTCACCTCTTGCAACATATGCCTTTCCATGTGAAGGCTTTCTCACTTCATCATCCTCTGAGTCGGTAGACCACACTTCCACGCCACCGAACTTATCATCCTTTGCCGAACCCTGTACAATAAGAGCATTCATAGAAGGGTTAGTAGCAGCTTTCTTCCTATTGATCTCTTCAAGCTTTTTCATTAAGACAACCTCTTCATCTTTTTCTTCATCTTTCTCTGCCATTTTCTTCAGAACACAATCTTTAGCATAATGGTTCTTTCCTCCAGAGTAATAGCAGCTAACGCCAGAATCTCCTTCAACTTTCGCCTCTTTCTTTGGTTCCTCTGTCTTCGGCTCCTCCCTTACCTTTTCAGAACTATAGCTCCCCTGCCAATTTCTGTTTTTATTGGTAGGAAACCTCTTCTTGATGAACCTCTTGGGATTGGATACCATCATAGCATAATCTTCTGACATAAGATCATTGTCCTCTAGGTTCAGATCTTCGTCTTCCACTGCATTCTTGCCTTTTGATAGGAGGGCCAAGGAACCCAAACTTGAGACTACATTCTTCTCTTGCATGACAATCTTTTCTTGGGATTTCAAAATTCCCACCAGCTTTGCCAGCGAATAAGACTTGAACTGCTCATGAGCTTTGACTGTAGACACAACAGCTCTCCATTCAGATCTTAGGCCATTCAAAAAGATGACCTTCTGTTCGATCAACTTCCTTTCTATATCATGTTTGATCATCTTGTAAGAAGATGATTGAAGCGATCAAACGTCCGAGTGACAGTTTCATCAGAATTCTGCTTAAATTCACCAAACTCAGACAAAAGCAAGGTCTGAATAGAATGCTCCAAATCTTCATCTGTGGAATATAGCTCTCGCAACCTATCCCAGATTTCTTTAGCGGTACTGCAGGAACTCACCAACCTAAATGTATGATATTGAAGAGCGAATTGGATCAGTCTCAATGCTTTAATGTTGCACTGAAACTTTTCCTTTTCGTCTTGAGGAACGTCTTTTACATCTTTTAACAGATCATTATACTCTTTCTGAGTTTTAATGATTTTAGATGTTCCTGAGTGAGCAAATGGTCCAGACACAATTGCTTCCCAAATAAGATACCCATTATCTTCATATCCGATGACATAGTCTTCAAAATGATGCGCCCAAACTTCGTAATCCTGGGTGTAAAGAATAGGAATCTTTGTCGTTGATCCAATGTTGATTGAGATGTTGATAGGATTAGATTGAGACTCGTCCATGCTTGATCATTTAACATGTTTGAAAGATCAGACTTGTAATATGTAATATTAGGGCAAAACAAATAAATGCTGAGTTACGTCAATTATGGAATGATGGCTCAATAAATATAAGTTAATGCGGAATAACCCTAATCGCTTCTTTCACAGAAGAGATGTGTATGAATTACACAGCCTCCTGCTCTGATACCAATTGATGAGTTATAAAAACTCTTTGATCGATAAGATCTTTGTAACAGGTAAATAAAGAACATAAAAACAATGAGATAAAACACAAGTATGGATCTGAATGAGTCGAATGATTCGATTAACTCAATCCTCAACAGAGCTCGATGAAGAACTTCCGTTGTAGAGGATTCTAGGGTTATAAAAGAAAAGAACTTGAACGCTATAAAATCTCTATCAAATCTTTCTAATCGTTACGTTCTAGGATGTATGCAAGCATCTATTTATTATAAACCCTACATAAAACTCACGGATGGACAGGCCCATACCGGAGACAAAACTTGGACTGGCTAACGAGCCCAAAAGACGCAACACTAAACTGGACCTAACATCATTTTATTTCAATGTATCCCCTACATTTTTTTTATTAAACCTCAATTTTATTTTAATTTTCTAAAAGGTCATTACCTCTTTGTTATTTTGAAAGTTTTCTTGCATTTGGTTCAATAATTCCATTACAGATGCTCTCGGCTTCATGATGATTTTGAGTAAATCTAAAGAGATTGTGTTGTAACTTATAAATTTCTCTTCTATGTAGCATCATTGATCTGGTGAAGAACATTGTAAACGAATGTAATCATCTACAACAGTTTAACCGAAGATGTGTAACAAATATGACTATGATAAAGGGTTATTCTCATTAGTGCTATAAGGTTTAATGGCGGAAGTAGAACAACCTCTCCCTTCTTCCTCTTCTCGTCAACAGAGGCTATCCCTCTTCTCTTCTTCTCTTTCTCATCTTCCATAATAGAACTATATGATTCTCTAATGACAATAAAACAACCAACAATAACAACTTTTATGCTTATTTCGCCATAACCAAAAGAAAAAACTCAATATAGATAACCCTTAAATAAACTGATGATCGTTGCGCATCTTGGGTTAAACTTTTTGATATCATTACATGAACTTACTGATGGGTTTTATAGGTTACAAAACTATGTGCTTGCAGAATCTCACATAGCACTTAAGGGCACGTGCAACCTAAAGGATCAATGTCATAACATTTTGAATGTAACATACTATGAAAAACAAAACTGACATGAAACCAAATTGAAAAAAAAACAAGGTTAGGGTTACATACCTTCATTTTATGTTGTAAATAAATCACTTATATCCTTCCTTTGAAGTGCTTGGAAAGCTAGCACCAAAAGGATGATGCCTCTAACGGCTCACACCCAAACCCTAGAACTAGAAGACAAATAAGGAGAGAGAAGGAGATGTATAATTTTCGCTCATATACCTCTAGGAAAGAGTATTTATGAAATTTGATGCTCAAGAGATCTTATTTATAGTTTAGGTAACTTGCAGACAAAGTGATATTTAAATTAATTAAATAATGGAATACTTACAATCCAGGAGGATTCTACAAACCTTAGAAGGGCTCACAAAATTGTCCACCCTTGGATGGTTCTAGAATTGCTTCTGTAACATCGTAAATTTTCAAAACAATTTTTCATTTTTAAATCATATTTTCAATCGTCAAAACAATATCAAAAAAATTGTATCCAATGTCATCATAACAAACAAATCCCAGAATCTCAAAAGATCTCAAATTTTCAATTGTCAAAACGATATCAAACAAACTGTATCCAATGTCATCATAACAAACAAATCCCAGAATCTCAAAAGATCTCAAATACATAAATCCTCTCAGTGTGTACGGATCATGCCAGCGCCTTCCCACGGTCCTTGCTAGTACCTGAAACACACAACACAACAACTGTAAGCATAAATGCTTAGTGAGTTCCCCAAAATACCACATACAACACATACACCTTTCCAGGCGATAACTCTGTGGGACCCTCCGGTCCAAGTGTCTCAGGGGACTTCCGTCCCGAATCTCGGTAAACCTTCCGGTCCTACCCGTATCGACCTTTCGGTCCGTAACCTCCTGACCTTCCGGTCCATGTCCTCTTGACCTTCCGGTCCATATCATCGTGACCTTCCGGTCCTTATCATAGATAGCATACATAACGCATACATATCACATATCAGCATATAGCACATACATCTCATAACATATAAGACCTTCCAGTTACACATAGGTACCCTTCCAGGTACAGTATAGTGAGAAGACTCACCTTGGGTATCTCGGATAATCTCTCACACGAGAACACTTATCTAGCCCCCGCCTAATCACATAAACAATACTAATAAATAATGGCTCTCAAAGGCTAAATTAAATCCATTCCTACAATCCCACAGAAGGGTAAATGACCTTTTTACCCCTCCCTGAACCAAAAGTCCAAATGTTGACAAAAACCCTAAAAGCCAACAAAAGTCAACCCTCTGGGTTACGCTGCGCGTACCTAATCTGTACGCTGGGCGTATCCGGCGACTTCCCAAAATCGGGGAACGCGACCCCTTACGTTGCGCGTACTGGGATTACGCCCCGCATAACTCCCAGTTTCAGACTCCTTTTGATTTTGGGTCTTAAATGGTTAAGACATACGTCTAACTTTCAGATATGACTGTCCCTAAGCCACTTAATCCATAAAGTCGTTGACTTTAAGCCTTTGCATGGCTGTAGAAGTCACCAACACTCATAACATTCCATTTCCAACACTTAAAAGCCCATTACTCAAGCATGACTCCATAATAACGACCAAGTTGGGATTTTTATGGATCTACAACATATATATCACTGAAATGGGACAGATCTAGGTCCATGGAGTCCCTTATGCTCATAAAGTCTCCACCTTTGGGACTTTAACCCTAGAAATGGACCATGCAACACCAAACCTAAATAAAGAGGAAAATTATGAGCTTTTTACCGCTAAATGAAGCTCCTCCCTTTGAAGAACTCAGATCCAAACTTGAACTTCAAACCCTAGCCTCCACAAGCTCCTCTCCTTCTTCGTCACTAACACACAAAGGAACTTTAGCTCAAAACACTCACACACAAGCTTTAGGACGAAGGAAATGATCTATTAGGGTTTCACTCTCTGATATGGTGGCTAAGGATAAGGCCTTAGCATTCCTTTTATAGTGCACAAGCCATAATTTAGGGTTTGCATCTGGGCCCGCTACACCCAACATAACCTTGGGTACGCCCAACGTACCTAGGCGAGTCTGCATCCAACTTAAGCGCATGAGTACGCGCAGCGTACGCCTAACGTACTCATTTGCAACACTTTCCACTAAAGGGCTAATTTTGACAACATGACAAAAGAGAAGGATTAAATAGTTGTAGCCAAATTTCGGGATGTTACAATTGTCCCCCACTAGAACCAGACTTCGCCCTCAAAGTCTCATGCTGAAAACAACTCCGGATGCTGCTCCCGAATCTCCGACTCTGGCTCCCAAGTCAGCTCGGACCCCCACCGATGTTGCCACTGGACCTGAACCAGGGGCACCTCCATGTTCCTTAGAACCTTGATCTTCCGATCCAAGATTACGATTAGTCTCTCAACATAATTCAGGCCCGCATCCACGTGAATATCCTCCAGCGGCACCACCACCTAATTGTCGGCTATACACTTCCTTAGCTGAGACACGTGGAAGGTATCATGTATCTGACTTAACTCTGTAGGTAGCTCCAACAAATATGCTACCCTGCCCATCCTCGCGGTCACCCTGAACGATCCAATATACCGGGGCCCCAGCTTGCCCCTCTTCCTGAATCGAATCACTCCTTTCCAAGGAGACACTTTCAGGAGTACGAAGTCTCCGAACTGAAACTCGAGCTCGGATCGTCGCCTCTCCGCGTAACTCTTTTGGCGACTCTGAGATGTCAACAACCTCTGTCTGACTTGTTGTATCTGCTCTATCGTCTGAAGCACTATCTTAGTGCTGCCCATCACTCGCTACCCTACCTTTCCCTAACAGATGGGAGTCCGACACCTCCTCCCATACAACAACTCGAAGGGAGGCATACCAATGCTCGAATGGTGAATGTTGTTATAGGAAAACTCAGCCAATGGCAAATACATGTCCCAACTCCCTCCGAAGTCCAGCACACATACCTGAAGCATGTCCTCGAGCATCTGAATCGTCTGCTCAATCTGTTCGTCTGTCTGTGGGTAGTAAGCGGTACTGAAATGCAGCCTCGTACCCAACTCCTCATGGAACTTCTTCCAGAACCTGGAAGTGAAATGCACATCTCGATTTGACACAATCAAGATTGGTACACCATGTCGCGATACCACCTCCCTCACATACACCTTGCCAACCTCTCTGTAGAAGAGCTCTCACTGATAGCAAGGAAGTGAGCGCTCTTCGTCAACCAATCACCGATCACCCAAATTACGTCAACACCTCTCGCGGTCCTTGGCAATTTGGTCATAAAATCCATAGAGATTTGTTCCCACTTCCACAGGGGAAACTCAAGTGGCTGCAACTTGCCGTGTGGACGCTGGTGCTCGGCCTTAACCCTGCGACAGGTCAAGCACCTCTCAACGAACCACGCCATATCCCTCTTCATACAGGGCCACTAGTACTCTCTCTTCAGGTCCAAATACATCTTAGTGTTGGGTTTTGAGCAATCTAACACTTCCTAAGTGTGCATGCAACCCTAATAAACCTTGGATCTATGTTTGTCTAAATACATGCAAAATAATAATTTTCCAAGGTTCATAACCTATCTAACATGGCATGGGGTACTTTTAAACATAAAAGAATTAGATGAGATTACATACCTTTTTGATGACTTTGATTCTTAAGGAGTTTGAGGGCCAAGCACCAATAGTGTGAATGCCTCATATGGAATCACAAATAACCAAAAGCTCTTGGAAAACTTTGAGAGAGTGTATACACACTATAAAATCGGCCACACACAAGCACACACACTAGTGACACTAGTGGCTATTTCATGCAACATAAGCATGCTTATATAGTGTACATGATTAGGGTGAAACCCTAATAACCCATGACCTTTCCTTTTCCAAGGATCCATGGGTTAAAAGCTCCATGGATCATCCATGGACTTCCATATAAGCCTAGCCCATTAACTAATGAGTATTAGCCCACACCATATAAAACAATAGCCCCAATTTAATTAGTCTTCCTTTTAATCTCTAAATTAATTCATAATTAATTTAAGACTAAGACTAATTTAATAACATGACTTCATATTAATATATTATAACTTATAATATATTAATAATCATATGTGTATAACTCTCATAAAATTATCCATAAATAGTTTGGATGAAGTGCAACCCAAATGGACCATGCCGAGTTGGGTCAAGTATGTACCAAATAAGTTATGGACTTAGACACCTTATCCAACAGACTCCCACTTGGATAAGTCTAATGACTATATTTGCGTATGTTACTTCAGGAACCAACCAACAATCGTAGCTCTCGAAAACTCTGTTGAACTATGAAGCGCCATTTTAGATAAGTGATCATATAATCCTCTGTTCTCATGATATCAGCTGGACAAATACATGGAACAACGTCGTACTTATTGTCCAGCAGTTTGTTTCCCGATTTTCGATTTGTTTGACAAAGAACTTAATCGAACACATCAATTTAGTTCTGACCGGACGGTACATAGGTCACAACAAAATCATCGTGGGGCCTAGATATCGCTTCTATTTCTAGAAGGAACAGATAAACTTTGACTCATATGCTTGTTCTACTACTTGTTGAATTGTACACAAAGGCACGTTTTATAACATCAAGTTACTGATGCGTTTACGTGCAATCAATGCACAACCAAGTCATAGCTAACAACTCATATCTCTAGGTTTGAAGATTTGTATGATATTACCGTCTCACGATCACTCGAAATAAATTCCATGAAGTGATACAAGTGAGCATGGGTTTATTCCAATACTCATAACTTATGAGCACTCATGAATGTTGTAGCAACCATTGCTATGACTAAACCCATTTAGCCATCTACAAACTCGATTCATGACAGTCTTGATTCATACCTACTTCCAACATATGAACGACTGTGGAGTGTTTAAATAACATAGTCATTCGGAAAGAATAACCTAGCTATTTTGGAAGTCAAAACATGCAAAGTGAAACACAATAATAATCGAATCCAATACGGTCTCAGAACCCTTTTGAATATAAATAAAACCACCTTTTATTTATCACCATATTGATTACACATTATTCATTGTATAATGTTTCAAATAATCAACTTAAGACTTGAATAAAAACAACAGTCGTCCCATGCTCTTGGCATGTACACTTTGTTTTTCTAAACAATAGTTATACCATACTCCAAGTATGCACACTATGTTTGTCTATGATCCTTACATTGTGATGTAGATCAATTGAACATGATTCCAATGATACTCATTTCACAATCCCAAATCCTTATTGTAAATGTGAGAATCCCCGATTCCTATCATTTACCAAAAAATCTGTTAGATTTTAAACTTTTATGCAATGTTCCTCTTGTAATGATTATGCACAAAGTCACCAAAACCTTGTCACCAGTCATTACAGAGTATTCCAAAGAAGGTCAACCTCTATGGAACGGAAGTCTCATATTCAAAGTACATTGCTTTGAACATCCTTCTTGCATTAAGGTTTTCTAATCTTACATAGATTGAATAACTTCCACCTATGGAGACATTTCCATAGTCCCATTTTGACTATCACTTCCGAACAAGCGTTACTTCTTTTCAGAATATGTCAATATGGTCCTTTCCGACAACTTACATCATACTTCCAACTTTCTCTGAGCAACCAATCTTTGGCAAACCTCAGATTTGCCCTCGACAGTTGCTTAATCACTTTAGTCATATCCAGTTCTAGACTTTTCCCTTCTAAATGCCCTGAGCATTTGGAAAATTTAGAAAGGATGAATATTATAGCACATGCAATCGATCCTATATCCGAAGCATATGGGACACGATTCATGATGTTTGACATAAAGACATGATACTAGATAAGTCTTTTGCTACAATATTTTTTATTTGCCATGTTTTCAAAATTTAACTATGAAGAGGGATGCCGTAATCATAATCAAATTTTGAAAACGCAATATATATAAAATTTCTTCAAGTTGAACCATTCCAACATAAAATTCATATATATATTCTTGACTAAAGATGATTAAAATCTCAATCTAAGCTTTAGAATTGAAATGAAGTATAATTTCCTCTCCCTTAATTATAGCAAAACAACTTTTTAACCCCTGCAACTTCACGAATTGAAACTTTGTTTTCTGTAATTAACATTGCTAACTTGCAATACTAAACGTAATAATCATGCTCCCACTAACATGATGATTATGAGCATAACACTTATGCTCCCACTAGCTCTGACATATTTCCAGAAATCTGCTGGACTTCTGAAATTTAGATACATACACCCTTTCTTAGATAGCTCACGTGTGTGTCTAAACAATTTTCAGAACTATGAAAAGGGATACCGTAATCATAGTCTCAATTTCATAGACCTTTGCCATTTCTCACAAGTCCATGTTAGTGTGCCGGTTAACCACACACGCTCCACTAACGACTTTTGAAAATGCAAATAACACAATTGATATCTACGTAAAATCTACTTAATGAAAGCGTTTCCTCACCATCATTTTCATGAATCGGAGAGAAACCTTATGACACTTAGATTTTATAGTGTATGAGTTCCTATCCATGTGAATTTGTCAAAACCATAATCACAAGATAAGGTTAGTGGCAAATTCAGCCTTACATGGATTAAACTTGTTCAATCTTAGTTTCTTGTCACCTTGGTAGCACAAGGCCCACCAATGCTTCCAAGTTGAACTCTGATAACTCACATGCAAATTCAACTTATTTGAAGTAGGTACAAAAATAAGAATTATGGCAGCACGATAGGTTGCAAACCTTAAGTCGTGTGCTAGTGATAAATTACAGGTTTTACTCTTGATTAAATCTTGAAACTCTTTCAGGATCTTTAAGGCTCCCACTGTCCCCTTGACATATAAGTTTCACCAGTCAAGAACCATTCCTTGACAAAGCAAATATTCAAGGGATAGTGCGGATTCTTATCAAGACTAACACTTCACACAATTGGTCTTAGTTGGTCTTTGTCTCATCCAAGACATCACAACTTACCAATCTCAAATGTACAAGAGTAGAAAACATTTTACTCTTATATTTGACTAGTGTTAATAAATCTTCCTTTATGTCACTCAAGGTTACAATCTTGGAGTATGACTTTAAGAATTGTTTTGGAACGAAGTATGACTCATCTTCTTGATTTTAACCAATCCAACAATTCATGACCTCTCTTCTTAGCCATAACAATGCACTAAGACGTCCTTAGAGTATGAATTTGTGATATGGTTTCATAATCATTAAGATGATCATCAAATATGATACTAAAGTACTCTCCCATCCTTTCAGATTTGAGAAACTTTTATCTTTCTGCCTAATTTGATTCTTCTCATTTGTTTTGTCATACATTGTAACCTTTCCAATGTTACAGAATTATACTTAACCTTATAAGTATAATCAAATTTACTAATCTTTAGTAAATCATGACAAATCAATCTTTGTGGTGGACCTTGACTAGCGCACACCCAGTGTACCTAATTCCTTAGTCCTTCGATTGACTCATATATACATGTGATCAAAGAATTGGTCTTAATTTTCAAAGATGAAAATTCTCATTCATCATACAATACAACTTGTATGATTCCAAGTTTCTATCCAATTGAAACTTGGGTGATGAAAAACTTTCTTCATTTGGTAAATTCAGACACTACCACAAATGAAGGAATCAAATCCACTTTCCAATATTGCTATTACTGGAAACATATAAGCAACAATTTTCCATAGATGCCATTGTAAGGATATTTTTAAAATAAATAAAATTAAAACCTTTTTTTTCTTTTATTTTAAAACTTTGTGGAAAAACTTATCCTTACAATCCACATGAAAACCTTGTTGTTATCTATTCATATGAAATATATTATAACTCTTAAGCAACAACTCAAAATTCTGATTACCGAACCATGCGATCGAAACCCACCTTCGCAATCAGAATCAACATATACTTACTTTAAGCTTCCTATCTTTTCTTTTGATTCTTAAAAACATCAACATGTGACCCATTCACATTATGTAATAAGAATCTCCAAATAGGAACTTAATAGAGTTAGTCAGTGGACTTTAACTGAAGTAGAGTCAAACTTTTTGACTTGATCAACCTTATGACCTTTCAGGTGAATAGGGCAGCTTCGCAACCAATGCCCCATCCTTTGGCAACAAAACACATGGACCCTTTGGTAATGGCACATGAGACTATCTCAGACTTAGCCTTTCTCTTTACCATTTGGTCAACCGAGTTGACTATGGCCGATCCCTTTCCATTGGGAAGAGAAATCTTTTTTCTAGATATCCAATGCTACCATTGTCAATGTCCATTTAAGACTTGGGAAGTTGTTCTTTTAATCAAATTTGCTTTACTGGTGTTCCAAATCATTGCTGATTCCACAACACCAAGCAAATAGATAACATCATTAAGGGTCATGTCATAGTCTGTCTCATAGTAGCCCCAAAGAGACTCACTATGTTACTAAGAAAGTGATTGAACATCCAACTTTCACAAGACTTTGACACCCAACTCTCCCGGCTTGTCAATATGTGACTTTATCTCCAAGATGTGAGCACACATAGACTATGCTTGCCAATAGGGATTGAGTGACTTTAAACTTTTCAAGAACATGTGGGTGAGGGAGAATAATTGGAGGAGGTGTAGGAACCGAAGCATGATGTTGAGGGACACCATCTTCAAGAGATTTGGGAAGATCATAGTTGTCTGAACCAGACATCTATAATGGGAGAAAATCAAGTTAGTTGATTCAAAGTCCTTAATATAACACCCAATATGAAATATTAAGGCTAGGACCCAACACAATACTTTATAATTTGGAAGAGGGATGCCGTAATCCAAGCTATAAAATATTTGAAGGTAAGAGAATGACGATTCACCAATTTCCCCCATGAAAAACGAAATAATTTATTAGGTTTTAATTGGATTTGAAATTCCTAGATCTTTTGAGATTCATTGAACTTTTCAATGGCATGTTTCAATCTCTAGTCCAAGTTAGTGTGCCGGTTAACCACACACGCTCCACCAACGACTTGGTAAGGTACAAAGTGCGAATTCCATGGGCTAGCACCAAATTCACATTTTTCCTAAAGTAACTAAGATTGGGAATTAAATAAAAAAATATTTAGTTACTTTATAATATTCATTATACTTTTAATGAGAATTTAAAGTCATTGTCCTACCCGTTCGGCTAACGACCCTCCACCGATCAAGCAAGCGGTGGGTAAGAGTGGACACCCATTAAGTTGCCATTTTATAGGCAACAACCTTATACCCACCTTATAGACCGGCTTCGTGAATGAGGCCTACTAACAGTAAAACGACTTTTTCTTATACATATATATATATATATATATATATATATATATATATATATAATTAACCATTAATCTTATAATAGTATAAGGGTAGAATTTTAACTTTTAAAACTTCTAAGGGTTGGAATTAAAGTTTATTAAAGTGTGTGAAACTTGACAAATTCCAAAACTTGAGGGCAAGTTTTGTAACTATCCAAGACTTCTCATTTCATAACTTATGAATTAAAGGTTCATAAAAATGAAGACTCTTCATTTTCATGTAACTTATGTGTTTAAGTGTGTGTTAAAGAAAAGTGACCTTTGGATATCCATAACTTGAGGACAAATTATGGACTCCATCAAAACACATAAATGATCAAGAATTAATTCTAAACAATTCAGCAAATAATTCCTATCATCTTCTAAATTCATAAGAACATGAAGATGATCATCAAAATTTCAAGAATTATATGAACACATAAAAAACATGGAATTTTGATATATGCTATTGTAAATGGATTAGAACAACCATTACACCAACTAAAACTAGTTTTAAAACACCAAAAAAGTTTAGGGTAATGTTTCTAGTCCATTTCCAGCAGCAAAAGTCAAAAATCTGCATTCTGAACCTTCTACTCGCCGAGTGCACGAACCTACTCGTCGAGTAGGATGAATTTTGCCTTGGACTCGGCGAGTCCCCCCATGGACTTGGCGAGTCCATCATGCAGACAGCAAAAATTTTGACTTTTTTCACTAATTTGCATCAAGTATCAAACAAGCAAACCAAGCTCTGATACCACTGTTGGGTTTTGAGCAATCTAACACTTCCTAAGTGTGCATGCACCCCTAATAAACCTTGGATCTATGTTTGTCTAAATACATGCAAAATAATAATTTTCTAAGGTTCATAACCTATCTAACATGGCATGGGGTACTTTTAAACATAAAAGAATTAGATGAGATTACATACCTTTTTGATGACTTTGATTCTTAAGGAGTTTGAGGGCCAAGCACCAATAGTGTGAATACCTCAAATGGAATCACAAATCACCACAAACTCTTGGAAAACTTTGAGAGAGTGTATACACACTATAAAATCGGCCACACACAAGCACACACACTAGTGACACTAGTGGCTATTTCATACAACATAAGCGTGCTTATATAGTGTACATGATTAGAGTGAAACCCTAATAACCCATGACCTTTCCTTTTCCAAGGATCCATGGGTTAAAAGCTCCATGGATCATCCATGGACTTCCATATAAGCCTAGCCCATTAACTAATGAGTATTAGCCCACACCATATAAAACAATAGCCCACAATTTAATTAGTCTTCCTTTTAATCTCTAAATTAATTCATAATTAATTTAAGACTAAGACTAATTAAATAACATGACTTCATATTAATATATTATAACTTAGAATATATTAATAATCATATGTGTATAACTCTCATAAAATTATCCATAAATAGTTTGGATGAAGTGCAACCCAAATGGACCATGCCGGGTTGGGTCAAGTATTTACCAAATAAGTTATGGACTTAGACACCTTATCCAACACATAGTGGCCCCAGGATGGATCGAGAACCTCGATCGGTGTGCCTCCTTCATCAATGTGGTACGTGCCCTGCCTGCATACGACACCCAAATCCGACCCTGAAAGGTCATAAGCCCACGACTATCGGTAACGAACTCAGGTACCTGACCAATCACCCGCTCTCTCTTGCAGTTCTTCAGCCTCACAGCCTCTGCCTGGGCCTTCCGAATGGTGTCCAACACCGGAGTCATCACTGTCAACCACATACAAATGTCTTGAATCGGGGCACTTTCCGCCCTACGGCTCAGGGCATCAGCTACAACATTAGCTTTGATCGGGTGGTACAGGATCTCACAATCATAATCTCTTACCACGTACAACCATCTCCTTTGGCGCATATTCAGATTGGGCTGATCCATCAAATACTTCAAGCTCTTGTGGTCCATGTGTATGGTATACCGAACCCCATACAAATAGTGACGCCAGATCTTGAGGGCGAACACCACTGCCCCAACTCCAGATCGTGGGTGGGATACCTCGTCTCATAAGGCTTTAGCTGCCTCGATGCATATGCTATCACATGCCCCCTCTGCATAAGTATTGCACCCAACCCCGATATCAATGCGTCACAATACACAACAAAATCCTCCATCCCTTCCGGGAGGGCTAACACCAGGGCTTGGCATAACCTCTGGCGAAGTGTCTCAAATGAGGTCTATTGCTCCGGACCCCATGAAAAAGCAACACCCTTCCGGGTCAACCTGGTGAGAGGCACGATGATCTTGGAGAAATCCTTGATAAATCTTTGATAATAGTCGACCAATCGTAGAAAACTCCTGATCTCGGTGGGTGATCTCGGCACCTCCCACCTCATAACCGCCTCAATCTTGGCCGGATCGACCAAAATCCCATTCTGGTTGACGAGATGCCCCAAGAACTAGACCTCCTGTAACCAGAACTCGCACTTGGAGAATTCGGCATAAAGCCTCTCCGACCTCAATACCCCGAGAACCTCTCTCAGATGCTCATCGTGCTGCTCTCTAGATCTCGAATACACCAAAATATCATCAATGAACACGATCACCGACCGATCCAGCATCGGCCTGCACACCCTGTTCATGAGATCCATGAAGGCTGTTGGTGCATTCGTGAGCCCAAAAGGCATCACCACGAACTCGTAATGCCCGTAACGAGTTCTGAATGCCGTCTTCTGGATATCCTCGTCCCGCACTCTCATCTGATGATATCCCGACCTCAGATCAATCTTGGAGAACCAAGACGCTCCCTGTAATTGATCGAACAAATCGTCGATCCACGGTAATGGGTAACGGTTGTTGACCGCCAACATGTTCAACTCCCATAATCAATGCACAGCCAGTGTGAACCATCCTTATTCTTGACAAAAAGGATCGGCGCTCCCTATGGCGAGCTACTCGATCTAATAAACCCCTTCCCCAGCAGCTCCTGAAGCTTCAAGGATAACTCTTGCATCTCTGGTGGCGCAAGGCAATAAGGCGCCTTGGCGATAGGCGCTGCCCCCGGAACCAAATCGATACGGAACTCTACTTGCCTCTTAGGAGGCACACCCGACAACTCCTCGGGAAAGAAATCTGGGAAGTCGCGCACTATCGAAACCTCATCAATCGAACTTGGCCTCCCAGCGGCCACTAGTGTGTCCATCACCTAGGCTACAAACCCACTACAACCCTGCTGTAAACTCTGTCTCGCTCTGGCAGCCGAACAAATCACTGACCCACATCGGGTACCCTCGTCGTACACCGTAAGTACTCCCCTACTATGGTCTTGTATCATCACTAACTGACGCTCGCAGTCTATAACAGCCCCAAATCGGCTCAACCAATCCATGCCCACTAGGACACACACGTCCCCCATTGCAACCAGGACCAGATCTATCAGGAACTCCACACCGAAGATCTGGAGTACATATCCTTGAATCACATCCGTAGCATACACCGATCGTTCGTCATCTATAGAAACTCGCAGAGGTCGACTCAGTGCCTCTCGTCGGATACTAATGTGCTGACTAAATGCTAAGGAAACAACTGACCGACTCGCACCCGAGTCAAATAACACCAAAGCAGGTACAGAATTCAAAAGAAAAGTACCTACGCATATCATAATATAAGCACAACACCTCAAACTAAACATAAATAAATGAAAGAATGCATACCAACCACGACATTGGGCGCTACGCGGACCTCCTCCGCTGTCAACTAGAAGGCTCTCCCGCGACCCTTCGGTGCCTTGGCCTTTATCGGCCGAACCTCAGTAGCTCGCGCGACGGCAGGGGAAAATCCCTACTGTGCTCCCTGTGATGTCCTCCGCAGCTGCGGACACTTGGCCTTCCGATGGCCCGTTTGGTTGCAATGAAAGCAAATCGTGAATCCCTTGGGGGAAAACATTGGCTATATGCCCCACCTTGCCACATTTGTAGCAAGCACCTGATCGACAAACCTCCTCATGTCCCTTGCCACATTTTCCGTAAGTGCGGCCCTTCTGGCCACCAGATCTCGAATCAGCGGGCTTCGCCCGCTTGGCTGCCGGCCGCCGATCCATCCCCCGAGACTCGGCCTCCTCCCTGGCCTGAGTCTCCAAGTCAATCTCCCTCTTCCGGGCATTTTCCTGGAGCTCGGCAAATTTCTGGTAAGTCGAGTTCGATACGAACTCCCGAATATCCCTCCTCAGAATGCCCAAATACCGGCTCATGCGTGCCTGCTGCGTAGACACCTGCTCAGGGCAGAACATCGCCCTCTCATGAAACTTCCTGGTAACCACAGTAACAGAATCAGTAACCTGTGTGAGGGTCAAGAATTCCTGAGCCAACCATTCCCTCTCCACTGGGGGAACATACTCGTCTCTAAACATGGTGGCGAACCTCTCCCAGGTCACCTCTAAAATCTCTACAAGAGTGAAGCTCGTCGTCACGAAATTCCACCAGTCCTTCTCTCTCAAGCGAAGCTGGTTCAGCGCGAACCGTACCCTCAGATACTCCAGACATGAACACGTGTAGAAGCATCCCTCAATATCAGCAATCCATCTCATCGCAGCAATCAGATCCTGCGTCCCATCAAACTCTGGTGGCTTCATGTTGCTGAACTCCTGAAAGAACAACGAGTCACCTCCCTGAGGCCTGTCAGCCACCACAGCTGCAATAGCTGCAGTACCCGCAGCCTCAGTCAGTGCTGCGTACCGCTCATCAAAAGTCTCAATCAATGTGGTCTTGATAGACCCAACCATCTACGGAATCTCGGCTCGGATGGCCGCAGCCACCTTCTCATGAATTAAGCTGCAGATCTCCTTATCACTAACACTACTGCTCTCAGTTGTGTGGCGTATCCCAACCATGATGTCTCTCTGAAATACAACATAAAATATCAGAGATCCACTCGAGCATACTCGCACTCGATAATACTGATGGGTTTTGAGCATTCTAACACTTCCTAAGTGTACATGCAACCCTAATAACCTTGGATCTACGTTTGTCTAATTATCATGCAAAGTTGAATTCCAAGGTTATATTCCTATCTAGCATACATGGGGAATAATTTTTAACTTGAATGAAAGATAGAATAACTTACGTTGTTGTTGCTTATGATCCTTGAAACCTTGTGAGCCTAGCACCTCAAGTGTGATGCCTCAAATGCTTCACACAACACCAAATGCACTTGGAAAGACTTTAGAGAGAACATACACTTCTTAAAATCGGCCTAGCCCTCTTGTTTCATATGTCTAGACAATTTTGGTGGAGAATGGGTTTCTTATATAGTGTTGACACATATAGGGTTACACCATGTAAACCCTAATGTGTCATGACTCTTCATTTCCATGACCCATGGGTTTGTAACTCCAATGGAGCAGCCATGGAGCATCCTATGGGTGGAACCCAACTTGATAATCCATGGAGCCTCTTAGCCCACTATACAAGATATGGATGATTTACATAATCAACCCATATATTTAATTAGTTATCTTTTGATCACTTAATTAATTCTTGATCAAACTAATTAAATAATATTATTAATATATTAGAACATATAATATATTAATAATCTCCAAGTGCTATTTCTCTCATTTAGTCAATCCAATTGCATGGTGCCATGCAACCCAAATGGACCATGCCGGGTCGGGTCAAGTACATACCAGAAATAGTTATGGACTTAGACACCTTATGCAACAGTCTCCCACTTGGATAAGTCTAATAGCTATAACTGTAATACTTCAGGAACCGAACGGCAATCATAGCTCTTTCAAGGTCTCTCGGAACTGAGAAGATGATGATACGCCATTTAAGATAGGTGATGCCCAGATATCAGCTTCTAATCCAAGACGGAACAAATAAACTTCGACTCATATGTTTGTTCTACCACTCATTGAATTATACACAATAGCATGTTTTATAACATCGAGTTACCAATGCGTTTTCGTACAATCAATGCATAACCAACTCGTAAGTAACAAATCATATCTCTTGGTTTGGAGACTTATATGATATTACCGTCTCACGATCACTCGAGATTCCAGTGAGCGTGGGTTGAGTCCAATGCTCAGAACTTATGAGCACTCATGATTGTTGTAGCCATGTCCAATACCTTAGACCTCTGCAACCAATCATGACAGTCTTGATTCATACATACTTCCGATATATGACCGACTGTGGAGGTTCGAACAATATGATATACCAAACATAATTATTCTGGAAGTCAAAACATGCAAAAGAAATATAGTAAACGATCAACAAGAGATAGAAACCCTTTACTCATAAATAAAACTCCTTTTATTCATCATCTAAATTTTAAGGTTATCTAACTACTAAATCTAATATCATCCTTCAGCCCTATGCTCCGAGCATGCTAGAGATGCTTAACCCGAGTCAGTGCCTTCATGATGGGATCTGCTGGAGTCTCTTCCGATGATACCCTCTTTGCCACGAGGAATCCTTCTTCTATTCGATGTCTGATAAAATGGTATTTTCTGTCAATATGTCTGGATCTCCTGTGATCCCTTGGTTCCTTGGCTAAGGCAACATCACTTTCACTATCACAGAAAATTTCCATTGGCTCTTTAATAGTTGGTACAACTCCAAGGTCTCCTATGAAGTTCTTCAGACATATCGCCTCCTTTGCTGCCTCGCTAGCTGCAATATACTCTGATTCGCAAGTTGAATTAGCCACTGTCTCTTGCTTGGGACTCTTCGAAGAAATTGCTCCTCCTTTTAAAGTAAAGACCCAACCTGACTGAGAGCGGAAATTATCCCTATCAGTCTGAAAGCTAGCATCACTATACCCTACAACTCTCAAGTCATCACTCCCACCGAGGGTAAGGACCCAGTCCTTAGTCCTCCGTAGGTACTTGAGGATATTCTTTACCGCAGTCCAGTGTGCCTTGCCAGGGTGCTAACCATGCTCAAGGCAAAGGCTACATCTGGTCGAGTACACGTCATAGCGTACATGATCGATCCTACAGCCGAAGCATAAGGTATTTGACTCATTTCTGCTATCTCAGCCTCAGTACCAGGGCTTTGTGTCTTACTCAATCTGGCGTTACTCTGGATGGGTAACTCTCCTTTCTTGGAGTCCTGCATGCTGAATCTCTTCAGCACCTTATCCAAGTACGTACTCTGACTAAGTCCAATTAGTCTTTTACTCCGGTCTCTCAAGATCCTTATCCCTAGAATATAGGCAGCTTCTCCTAGGTCCTTCATAGAGAAACACTTCCCAAGCCAAGACTTAACTTCCTGTAGAGTTGGGATGTCATTTCCTATGAGTAGTATGTCATCCACATTCAATACCAAAAATCTAACTATACTCCCACTAGCCTTGACATATACACAAGATTCATCTTCACTCCTAGAAAAGCCAAATTCCTTGACTTTCTCATCAAAGCAAAGATTCCATCTGTGAGGTGCTTGCTTTAATACATAAATGGATTTCTCAAGCTTACACACTCTATTAGGGTACTCTGTATTGACATAACCCTCTGGCTGACTCATGTAAACATCCTCAACCAACTTTCCATTAAGGAAAGCGGTTTTGACATCCATTTGCCAGATTTCATAGTTATGAAATGCGGCTATGGCTAACAGAACCCTAATAGACTTAATCTTGGCCGCTGGAGAAAATGTATCATCAAAATCAACTCCCAGAGTTTGTGAGAAACCTTTTGCAACCAGTCGTGCCTTATAAGTGTCTACCTTACCATCCATGTCGGTCTTCTTCTTGAAGATCCATTTGCACCCTACTGACTTACGACCTGGTACATTCTCAACCAAGTTCCAAACTTGATTGTCATACATGGACTGTATCTCGCTATCCATTTCCTCTTTTTACTTGGCTAACTCAGGGCCTGCCATGGCTTCCACGTAACTGTTAGGTTCATCCAGACCTATCAGTGTCTCATCACTGATAAGTGTATCACCTTCCACAGTAATATAGAATACATAGTAATGCTCAGGTTTATTCCTAACCCTTGTGGAATGCCTCAGAGGTACAGACTTGTCACTTGGCTCAATAGGAGTTTCCTCCTCAAGTTGAGTGATAGGGTTTGAAGTTCCTTCACTGCTTGACTCTTGAATTTCTTCAAGGTCAACTTGCCTCCCACTGTTTCCTTGGCTTATGAACTCTCTCTCTAAAGAAAGCCCTCCTAGCTACAAAAACCACATTTTCACTAGGTCTGTAGAAGAGGTAACCAAAGGATTGTTGTGGGCAGCCGATGAAAATACACCTCTCGCTTCGAGGTTCGAGCTTATCATGAGTCTCGCGTCTCACGTAAGCCTCGCAACCCCAAATCTTGATGTGGTCTAGTTTGGGTACTTTACCAGTCCACATCTCATGAGGAGTTTTGGCAACTTTCTTTATAGGGACTAGATTAAGGATATGGGTGGCAGTCTCTAAGGCACACCCCCAAAATGAGATTGGTAGCGAAGCTCGACTCATCATGGAACGAACCATATCCAGCAAGGTTCGATTGTGCCCCTTAGCCACACCATTCAAATGCGGTGTCCTGGGAGGTGTCAATTATGAGACAATCCCACATTCCCTAAGATAGTCGAGGAACTCTGAACTAAGATACTCACCACCTCGATCGGATCGAATCATCTTAATGTTCCTGCCCAATTGATTCTCGACTTCCTGTTTAAATTCCTTAAGCTTTTCGAAAGTCTCTGACTTATGCTTGATTAAGTAGACAAATCCATATCTACTGTAATCCTCAGTAAAAGTCAAACAATAACAATTAGCATACCTTGTGGCATGTTTGAAGGTCCCACACACATCCGTGTGTACAAGATCCAACAAACCTTCACCCCTTTCACAAGAACCTGTGAAGGGTGACTTTGTCATTTTTCCAAGTAAGCATGATTCGCAACTATCATCTGACTTTAGGTCAAATGACTCCAAGACTCCATCCTTTTGGAGTTGGCCTATGCGTTTCTTGATTATATGTCCAAGACGACAATGCCATAATGATGCTTTATCCAAGTTATTATTATTAACAAAATCAATACACAATACATTATTTCCTAAGTTATCAACCACAGATACTGTTTCATACACGCCATTCCAAGGTAATGCTTTACAATAAAGAACATTATTAAAGAAAGCATTAATCAAACCAACTTCATTATCAAATGAAAAAGTGAAACCTTGTTTATACAATGCATGAAAGGAAATAATGTTTCTTGCCATTTCTAGTGAATAACAACACTTATTCAAATCTAAACTGAACCCACTATTTAGCGATAAAGTATAAACTCCAATCTTGGTGACAGGTAAAGCTTTCCTATTCCCCATGATTAAGTTTATTCTTCCTTGCTCCACATTGTCACATCTTCTTAGGCCCTACAAATCAGAACAGATTTGAATACCACAACCGGTATCAAGGACCCAAGAGTTAGAATGGGGTGAGCTATTAGATAAGATAGTGTAAATACCTGCATAGTTAGGTTTAACATTCCCATCCTTTACATCTTGTTGGTATTTTGGGCAGTTCCGCTTCCAATGTGACTTTTCATGGAAATAAAAGCAAAGAAAGAGTGAAGAAACCTTTCTTGGTTCCACTTGAAGAAGAGACATCAAGGGTCTAGCCTTGGTACCCTTCGAAGAGCTCTTTCTCTTCTTCCCTCGACTTTTCCCGATTTCCAAAACTGGGGCGGAGTTTGGAGTAGGAGTGTTAACAACCGACTTCCCCTTAAGACCTGTTTCTATGGTCTTGAGAAGTCCCTGAAGTTTGCTGAGTGTGACCTCTTCCTTATTCATGTGATCTGTCATGCGGAATTGATCATAGCACGATGGTAAGGAGTGCTAAATGATATCTATTGCAAGCTCCTCAGGGAAGTTCACATTAAGCTTCATCAACCGATCCACATACCTTTGCATTTTCCGCTTGTGGCTCGTGACGGATTCCCCGTCCTTCATCATGGTTGTTATCATGGAGCAGATGATTTCATACCTCTCTTGTCGTGCACTTTGATGGTATCTTTCCATCAGATCTTGGTGGATTTCAAAAGGGTAGAAGTCCTCATAGGACTTTTGGAGTTCCGCTGTCATCGTGGCCATCATGATGCATGCCACTTTGGTAGCATCCCTTTCATGTGCCTGGAAGTCAGCGATCTCCTGGGGAGTTGCAGTGGTCTCATCAATCTCCTTATGCTCCTTGTCGAGGACATATTCTTTGTCCTCGTAGCGGGTAATCATCCTGATGTTTCTGATCCATCATTGAAGTTGGATCCATCAAAAGTGACTTTCCCACACAAGTTCATAAGGGTAAAGGAGCCATTAGGATTAGAGCCAGAAGCAGCATTGTTTGAAGACATCTGAAGGAAAAGGACAAGATTAGTTTAGATATTAAGAGAGTCCTTAATAAAACACCTAAATGTAATATTAAGGGCAGGATCCAATCATAATATATTATAACTTAGAAGAGGTATGCCGTAATCCAAGCTATAACATATTTGAAAGGTAGGTGAATGACGATTCACCAATTTCCACCATGAAAAATGAAATATTAAATATTAGGTTTTGATTGGTTCTTAGAAATTCCTAGATTCTTTTGAGATTCAATGAACTTTTCAAAGGCATGTTTCAATCTCGAGTGTGCCCTCCAAGTTTTGTGACTGGGATACCAAGGATCACAAAACGAGGTGTGAAGTAACCATGCAAATCACTTGGTACCCTTAAAGTTTATCACTCAATCGATGTGCCGGTAAACCACACACGCTCCACCGATACTATGATAAACCTTAAGTCACCCTTTACCTACCTTGTTAAGTCCATGTTAGTGTGTCGGTTAACCACACACGCTCCACCAACGACTGAAACAAAGTGTAAAGTGTAATTTCATGGATTAGCACCTTATTCACATTTTTCCTAAAGTAACCTAAAGGAAGCAATGGGTGAGAGTGGACACCCATTAAGTTGCCATTTTATAGGCAACAACCTTATACCCCCCCCCCCCCCTTTATAGACCGGCTTCGTGAATGATCCGTACTAGCGGTAAGACGACTTGCTCTTATACATATACATATATATATATATATATATATATATATATATATATATATATATATATATATATTATTAACTTATAATATTATAAAGTATAAGGGTTGAATTTTAACTTTTAAAATTCTAAGGGTTGGAACTAATGTTTTAATCAAGACTTTACTTGTTCCAAAACTTGAGGGCAAGTTTTGTAAACTTTCAAAACTTTTCATTTCTTATAACTTATGAGTTAATTGAGTAATAAAATGAAGACTCTTCATTTTTATAACTCATGTGTTCTTTTAATGGTTTTAATAAAAGTGTGACTTTTGATTTTCCATAACTTGAGGACAAGTTATGGACTCCATTAAAACACATTATGATCAAGAATTAAACTACCAAGTAGGTTACAAATAATTCCTATGATCATCTAGTATTCATAAGTTCAAGAACATGAATATGAACATTTTCAAGAACCAAAAATTACACTTAAAACTTTGTAATTTTGATAATTGTCATTGTAAATGGATTAGCATGAACATTACACCATCTAAAACAAGTTGCCAAGTACCAAAAAAGTTTAGGGTAATGTTTCTAGTCCATTTCCAGTAACAAAAGTCGAAAATATGCATTCTGAGGCTCCTACTCGTCGAGTGCACGAACCTACTTGGCGAGTAGGATGAATTTACACATGAACTCGGCGAGTCCCCCCATGGACTCGGCGAGTTCATCAGGCAGATTGCACAAAAACGACTTTTTTCAACCATTTTGCACAAATAACAAACAAACAAGCCTAGGCTCTGATACCACTGATGGGTTTTGAGCATTCTAACACTTCCTAAGTGTACATGCAACCTTAATAACCTTGGATCTATGTTTGTCTAATTATCATGCAAAGTTGAATTCCAAGGTTATATTCCTATCTAGCATACATGGGAAACAATTTTTAACTTGAATGAAAGATAGAATAACTTACCTTATTGTTGCTTATGATCCTTGAAACCTTGTGAGCCTAGCACCCCAAGTGTGATGCCTCAAATGCTTCATAGTTTTGAGCATTTTAACACTTCCTAAGTGTACATGCAACCCTAATAACCTTGGATCTATGTTTGTCTAATTATCATGCAAAGTTGAATTCCAAGGTTATATTCCTATCTAGCATACATGGGGAACAATTTTTAACTTGAATGAAAGATATAATAACTTACCTTGTTGTTGCTTATGATCCTTGAAACCTTGTGAGCCTAGCACCCCAAGTGTGATGCGTCAAATGCTTCACAGTTTTGAGCATTCTAACACTTCCTAAGTGTACATGCAACCCTAATAACCTTGGATCTATGTTTGTCTAATTATCATGGAAAGTTGAATTCCAAGGTTATATTCCTATCTAGCATACATGGGGAACAATTTTTAACTTGAATGAAAGATATAATAACTTACCTTGTTGTTGCTTATGATCCTTGAACGTTGTGAGCCTAGCACCCCAAGTATGATGCCTCAAATGCTTCACGCAACACCAAATTCTCTTGGAAAGACTTTAGAGAGAACACACACTTCTTAAAATCGGCCTAGCCCTCTTGTTTCATATGTCTAGCCGATTTTGGCGGAGAATGGGTTTCTTATATAGTGTTGACACATCTAGGGTTACACCATGTAAACCCTAATGTGTCATGAATCTTCATTTCCATGACCCATGGGTTTGTAACTCCCATGGAGCATCCTATGGGTGGAACCCAACTTGATAATCCATGGAGCCTCTTAGCCCACTATACAAGATATGGATGATTTACATAATCAACCCATATATTTAATTAGTTATCTTTTGATCACTTAATTAATTCTTGATCAAACTAATGAAATAATATTATTAATATATTAGAACATATAATATATTAATAATCTCCAAGTGTTATTTCTCTCATTTATTCTATCCAATTGCATGGTGCCATGCAACCCAAATGGACCATGTCGGGTCAGGTCAAGTACATTCCAGAAATAGTTATGGACTTAGACACCTTATCCAACAAATACAACCCTACTTGTTCCCTAGTACCCTAAGGATTCTTACTTGGACTACGCACTGATACGATGTCTTCGGTAGTACGGCCCCTTATACTACCGTCCACATCGCATCAGTATTCACCCCAAGATCTCCTCCTTGGATCCTAGATCACAAGTACTCTACATCTCGCTAGCATAGGCTACCCTTCGGTAGACCTCTCATAAGCTCCTCACTGCTACCTACTCACTCTCAAGCATCTAATAGTAGCAGAAATCTTCCTAAGCTAAGGCATCACAAATCAGGCCACTCTAGTCCTAATATGAATACCTAGCCTACTCTAGCATGCATAACATATCTCATAACACATAACGTAAGGGTATTTTAGGAAATCACTGTTCGGGCACTGGCTGAGCGTACAACTAGAAGACAAGTGAGGAGAGAGAAGGAGATGTATAATTTTCGCTCATATGCCTCTAGGAAAGAGTATTTATGAAATTTGATGCTCAAGAAATCCTATTTATAGTTTACGTAACTTGTAGGCAAAGCGATATTTAAATTAATTAAATAATGGAATACTTACAATCCAGGAGGATTCTACAAACCTTAGAAGGGCTCCCAAAATTGTCCACCCTTGGATGGTTCTAGAATTGCTTCTGTAACAACGTAAATTTTGAAAATAATTTTTCATTTTGAAATCATATTTTCAATCGTCAAAACAATATCAAACAAACTGTATCCAATATCATCATAACAAACAAATCCCAGAATCTCAAAAGATCTCAAATACATAAATTCTCTCAGTGTGTACGGATCATGCCGACGCCTTCCCACGGTCCTCGCTAGTACCTGAAACACACAACACAACAACTGTAAGCATAAATGATTAGTGAGTTCCCCAAAATAACACATACAACACATACGCCTTTCCAGGCCATTACTCTGTGGGACCCTCCGGTCCAAGTGTCTCAAGGGACTTCCGTCCCAAATCCCGGTAGACCTTTCGGTCCGTAACCTCCTGACCTTCCGGTCCATGTCCTCTTGACCTTCCAGTCCATATCATCTTAACCTTCCGGTCCTTATCATACATAGCATACATAACAAATACATATCACATATCAGCATATAGCACATACATCTCATAGCATATAATACCTTCCAGTCACACATAGGTACCCTTCCAGGTATAGTATAGTGAGAAGACTCACCTCGGGTATCTCGGATAATCTCTCACACGAGAACATTGATCTAGCCCCCACCTAATCACATAAACAATACCATTAAACAATGGCTCTTAAAGGCTAGATTAAATTCATTCCAACAATCCCACATAAGGGTAAATGACCTTTTTACCCCTCCTTGACCCAAAAGTCCAAATGTTGACCAAAACCCTAAAAGTCAATGAAAGTCAACCCTACGGGGTACGCTACGCGTACCAAATCTGTACGTTGGGCGTACCCGAAGACTTCACAGAATCGAGGAACGCGGCCCCTTACGTTACGCATACTAGGATTACACCCCGCGTAACTCCCAGTTTCAGACTCCTTTTGATTTTGGGTCTTAAACGGTTAAGAGACACGTCCAACTTTCAGATTTGACTGTCCCTAAGCCTCTTAATCCATAAAGTCGGTGACTTTAAGCCTTTGCATGGCTGTAGAAGTCACCAACACCCATAACGTTCCATTTCCAAGACTTAAAAGCCCATAACTCAAGCATGACTCCATAATAATGACCAAGTTTGGATTTTTATGGATCTACAACACATATATCACTGAAATGGGAAAAATCTAGGTCCATGGAGTCCCTTATGCTCATAAAGTCTCCACCTTTGGGACTTTAACCCTAGAAATGGACCATGCAACACCAAACCTAAATAAAGAGGAAAGTTATGAGCTTTTTACCGCTAAATGAAGCTCCTCCCTCTGAATAACTCAGATCCAAACTTGAACTTCAAACCCTATCCTCCACAAGCTCCTCTCCTTCTTCATCACTAACATACAAAGACACTTTTAGCTCAAAACACTCACACACAAGCTTTAGGACGAAGGAAATGCTCTCTTAGGGTTTCACTCTCTCATATGGTGGTTGAGGATAAGGCCTTAGCATTCCTTTTATAGTGCACAAGCCACAATTTAGGGTTTGTATCTGGGCCGCTACGCCCAGCATACCTAGGCGAGTCCACGTCCAACTTAAGCGCATGAGTACGCACAACGTACTCTCCAGTATGCCCAGCGTACTCATTTGCAACACTTTCCACTCAAGGGATAATTTTGACAACTTGACAAAAGAGAAGGGTTAAATAGTTGTACCTGAATTTCGGGATGTTACAGCTTCAATTATTCAAGTACTGAACAATTACAACTCACCCCATGCACCTTTAATTAATTCCAACTAATCCCGAATTAATTCCAAATTAATTATGATTAACAATTAATTAATTCTAATTGATTTCTTATTAAGTTTTTAACCATATAAATAAACAAATCAATCATTTTACCATTGATGTCATATTAATTTATTAATCACATAATAAATTAACAAATCAACTATATAATTTCAATTAATATATGAATCATATAATATATAAACAAATAATTTATTTGAATTTATTAATCATATAAAAACTAATAAATTTATCATCTCTCTACAAATGTAATTCTAACCAAGTTCTAATTATGAGGGCAGCCCAAAAAAGGACTTTGTTTCTATTTACACGAATATACCAATTTATTTATAAGCTTAGACACTTTAATCCAATAGTCTCGCACTTGGAAGAGTTTATAACAGCAACTGCAAGTATAAACTTTAACCAAAACAGTAAAGTGTGCATTCCAAAGCAACTGCCGAACTCTGATTTAAATCAACCGTTGGACCTAAGATAAGTGATCAGATAGTCCTTCGTTCTATAAAATATCGTATGAACAGAGTCATGATGATTAAATTATCAACATCATGTTCATTTGTTTTGTTTCCCGATTTCCCGATTTGTAAGCAAATTCAAACTACAAAGTTGAACACATCAATTTAGTCCAGACTAGGCCTAGTTCTTATAGATCAATTCAAATCATAGAGAGGCCAATAGATGTCGCTTTTCCTGTTAAGGAAAAAAGGAACGACTAAACTTTGACTATATAATCATTCATTTTACTCACCAAATCATGCATGGAATAACACTTTATAACATCCAATTACGAGGTACGTTTAAGTAAACCAATGCACAATTGATTTGCAAAATATGACTTATATATATATATATATATATATATATATATATATATATATATATATATATATATATATATATATATATATATATATGTTTGAAGAATAGTGGATATTATCGTCTTAGAATCACTTGTGATTAAATCCATGAAGTAATCTTTAAGCGCGAGTTTATCTAATACTTAAATTCCTATTTCCAAGTACTCATGAACATTGTAGCAATCCGTAGGCAGTGTCCAATCCCTATGGACAATCTACAAATTGATTCATTATAATCTTAAATCACTACTAACTTTCAAAAGTATGAACAACTATGGAATTTTGAATAATATTAAAATTACTTAAGGAAGTAAAACATGCAAGTGAAACACAATAATAAGTAAATCTCTACTATTTAATCACCATACCAATCACGAATTTATTCGTTGTATAATATTTCGAGTAATCAACTAATCACTTGAATTGGATAACATCAATCATGTCGTGCATACTATGGCACTCAATGGTCCTCCCTATGTGAACATATCAACTGGACATTAATCCAAAGATACTTATTTCACAATTCAAAATTCTTATAGTTATCTAAGACGTAGTGGAATTTCATATTTACATGTATTGTCTTTTTGTGATGTCAAGGTTCTAAAGTCACAAAGACCGAGCCTTCGGTATTACAGAATGTTCCACTAGAACTTGTTACTCAAAACATTTCCATGGTTATGAAGTCTCAAATTCAAGGTATACTTCTCTTGCATTAAAACTTCCAACTCATATGTAGACTTATCAAACATATCCTATTATGGAAACATTTCCATATTACCATATGACCATCTATTCTGACCAAGAATCATCTCAATCCAAAATGTATCACCATGGTCCTTCACAAATAATGTCATACTTCCAACTATTCACAAACAACCCTTCTTTGGTAAAACCTCAGAATATTCTTGACAATTTTGTAATAACTTTAGTCACATGAAATTTAATCATTTTCACACAATGCTAAATCTATTTGAAAATTAGAATAAGCAAATATTTTAGCATATGTGATCGATCCTATATCCGAAGCATATGAGACTTGATTCACGATGTCTTACATAACGATTTCATATTTGTTAAATTCCTTGCAATAATATTTCCATATATTGAATTTACTAAGTTCTACTAAACCATATGATCTAAACCTTTAGACTCAAAACAAAGTATGAGTGCCCTCCCACTTAAGTCCCTTATAGTGAAATATTTCCGAACTTTGAAATTTCCAAATTGGTGATATTGTTTCCTATGAACAGTATTGTCAACATGAAATACTAGTATAACAATTAAGCTCCTACTAGATTTGACGTATACTAAGAAATCAACTGGACTCCTAGAAATCAGTACCCTTTGACTTTATTAAGGAAGTGCAAATTTCTATTATGCGATGCTTTGATAAGTCTCCAACTAGACTTTTTAAGCTTATACACCTTATTTGGATATTGTTAATTTGAGAATGCAATTAACACAACCAATATCCATATTTATCTTTATCTTAAAAATCTATCAACAAAAGTAGTTCCTCATAATCAATTTCATGAATTAGAGTGAAACCTTTTCCACTTAGATTTGAAGGTACATATGTTTCTGTCGATGTGAATCTGTTTTTTACAACTTACAGTCAAAAGACAAGGTTTATGATAAACCAAATTCAAATTCATCTTTCCTTCATGGACTGAACTTTACTATTCTTGATCCCTTTCCTTTTTGCAGCTCAAGGGGCCTAATAGTGCTTCCATGTTGTTACTAGCTCACCCATATTGTTTGGTGTACTTTCACTGACCAATGTGCTTTACTTTTGTAGTTAAAGGAAAAACATAGAACTCATAAGCATTTCTAACTCAACTGGAAGTGCACATAAATACGAATATGTCAATTAAACACAATAAGTTATCAACCTCAGGTCTCGTGATAATGATAAATAAAAGGTTTATTGTCGATTGAATCTTGCAACTATCAAGATCAATACGAAGCCCACTGACTTCTTGAAATATGAGTTTTCTCTCAAGGAACATTTCCTGATGATCTAAAACAAATATTCAAAACTTTGTGTAGATTCTCAAAAAGAAAACACTTCATAGAATAGAACTCAGTTTATCTTTTGTTTCTCGATTCACGAAAACATCACAAATCCCATTCTAAATATGCTACACTAAGAAAATATTCTTTACTCCACATATTATGAAGTGTTATTATCCTTCTTATTTTGAAATGAGTTTCACGATACGATTCATAGTTGCAAGAGCATGTATCTAAAACTTTATTGGAACAAAGTATGACTCATCCTTAAACGAACCATTTTTAACAATATTCTATTCATCTTCTTAGTCATATAATTTCACTAAGATATTCTTTGAAGATTAACTACGATACAATTCCACAATTACGAAGATGATCATAAAATCTGATACTAAAGTACTCTCGTTTCCTTTTAGATTGGAGAATATTTTATCTTTCTACCTAATAGATTCTTCTATCCGTTCTGCTACTCTTTAAACCCTTTTAAAAGTGTTAGAATTATTCTTAATCTTATAAACAAACCCATATTTAGTGAAGCATCACTAAATCATGACGAATAAAGTTATCGTCCCTTGTGGTCGATTTGAAGAGTCCATATCAACATGTACTAGATCCATTATATACTCAACATCACATAAACATGTGAATAATGAATTAGTCATAATTTTCTAATGAACAAGATTCTCATGCATCATGCAATTCGAATTGTATAACTCGAAGTTTCTATCAAATTTAAACTTGGTGATGAGATTTCTTTTCACTTAGTAAAAATTGACAACGCCATTATAGGATTCAAAGTACTCCATTGATTATGGCAATGGGCCCCTTTGAAGAAGTGTAGGTTAAAAGCCCAAGACTTGTCTTTTTCCTATAAATAGTCATGTATTATTCATAATTAGGGTTAAGAGTGAGGCAAAATGTAGCCGCCAAACATTGTGAGGTTCCTTATGTAGAGTTAGATTTTTAGTCTATTCCGAAAGTGTACGTTATTCCTCATGTTTTGAATAAATCGAGTGATCATTCGACATATCTTCTTAATTGTGTGTGTTCTTATTTTCTGCATCTTGTTCAGCAAATCACAAATAGGGTTTTAATCCTAACAAGTGGTATCAGAGCGGGTCTTTGAAGATCTATTGGTTTTTGAAGTGTTGGTTGTTGATTTGACGATTTTCTGCACAAGTTATTGAAGATTATTGGTGTTTTGGCATCTTGGAATCAAAATTTTGTTCAAGTTACTGTTCATGGAAATTTATGATATTCCTCTACTGTTCATCGTGGTATTTTTTTCTCTGTTCTTTTGATCTGATTAATTTGTCTTGAAATCAATAGATCCCGTTTGAGGCCATTTAATCGAGTCTTATTTCGTTTATCACACTACTATTGATTCGATCCAATAGTATTCATTGGGACCAATAGTTTCAATTGTTGTTTATTTCTTTGTTCATATATCGTTCATCAGTGTTTGAAATCACAAAATTCTGAATCTTGAATGTCAATATTCTTATTCGATTTAAGGGTTTAACTTCATGACGATTAAGCATTCTTTTTGGATTTCACCATTCTTGATTTCTATTTAATCTGCTAATGGTTCTGTTCTTGAGTTGAGATTTTTGAAAAATATCATTCTCAAAATCGATTTGGTTTGGTTCTTTGATTATCTGTTTGGATTGAGTTAATCTATCATGTTCCAAAATCGATCTGTTTAGCTTGGAAATTGAGTTGAGAAAATTGATTGTGTTGTTTGGCGCTGACTGTTATGGATGGTCAAAACTGAAAATCAAAAAGCAGATTGAAAGGTTTAATGTTGAAATCGGAACCGCATCATCACTTTGTTGGAACAAAAATCAAGTCTAAGGAGATAAGGGATCAAAGATGGATATTGAATCTTGTGTGGTATTGATCGTAATAGATGGAATTTATCGGAACCTGCATAGAATCAATCTTTGCAAATGGAAAATACATTCGGAATTGTCTTGATGACATGTTCGCAATTGCCAAGTCAAACCTGAAAGTCAAAATCAGGTTGAATGTCCTTACCTGCGAATGAATCGAATCTCAACTGGGATGAACAATGGTAAAAAAAAAATTCAAAATTCACTGACAATAAGGGTGAACTATGAATGAAAGTCTCACCTGCGAATGATCTAAGGATCAGAGCCTTGTTTATCCGGGCTCACTTTCCTTTTTTCAAGAACGATCGTTGACTGTGATTCGCAACGAACCTGTGCTTGGATTCGGAGTTAATAATGATCCGCGCCGGGTCTATGGTCGATTGATTCGGAGTGAAAGTTCAAGGAATCGGGATTGCCTTGATTCGCAATTTTTGACTCGAAGTGAACTATTTGCCATCGGTTTTTCGTATGGATTCGCAGTTGGAGTTGGGTCGAAATTCGTACTCTTCTCGCATTTGGAAATTATACTACATTCGCAAAAGTGCTCATAACGAATGATTCATCAGAGTTGTTTGGATTCGTGTTTGTTGGGTCGTATTTAGTGTTGCGTCTATTGGGCTCGTTAGCTAGTCCAATATATATCTTCGGTATGGGCCTATCCATCCGGAGTTTTGTAGGGTTTAGTATAAATAGATGCTTGCATGCATCTTAGAACCAGATGATTAGTATCGATTAGAAAAGCATTGTTTAGCAAGATCATCGTTCTTATTTTGTAAGCCTAGAATCCTCTATAGTGGAAGTTCTTAGTCGAGCTCTGCTGAGGATCGAGTAATCTAATCATTCGACACATCTTGATTCATATTTGTGTTTTGTATACTGTTTTTACATTCATCGCTTACCTGTTACAAAGATCTAATCGATCAACGAGTTTGTTATTAACTTATCAATTGGTATTAGAGCAGGAGGCTGTGTAATTCATACACATCTTTTCTATGAAAGTGTTTGCTATTAGGGTTATTCCGCATTACCTAATATTTATTGAGCCGTCATTCAATAATTGACGTAACTCAACATATATTTGTTTTGCCCTAATATTACATATTACAAGTCTGATCTTTCAAATAGGTTAAACGATCAAGCATGGACGAGTCACAATCTAATCCCATCAACATCTCAAACAGCATTGGATCAACGAAGAAGATTTCTATTCTTTACACCTAGGATTACGAAGTTTGGGCGCATCACTTCGAAGATTATGTCATCGGATCTGAAGACAATGGATATCTTATTTGGGAAGCAATCGTATCAGGACCATTTGCTCACTCAGCAATGTCAAAAATCATTAAAACTCAGAAAGAGTATAATGATCTGTTAAAGGATGTAAAGGATGTTGCTCAAGACGAAAAGGAAAAGTTTCAGTGCAACATTAAAGCATTGAGACTGATTCGATTCGCTGTTCAATCAGATACATTCAGGCTGGTGAGTTCATGCAGCACTGCTAAAGAAATCTGGGATAGGCTGCGAGAGTTATATTCCACAGATGAAGATTTGGAGCATTCTATTCAGACCTTGCTTTTGTCTGAATTTGGTGAATTTAAGCAGAATTCTGATGAAACTGTTACTCAGACGTTCGATCGCTTCAATCATCTTCTTAGTAAGATGATCAAACACGATATAGAAAGGAAGCTGATTGAACAAAAAGTTACCTTTTTGAATGGCCTTAGATCTGAGTGGAGATCCGTTGTGTCCACTGTTAAAGCTCATGAGCAATTTAAATCTTATTCATTGGCAAAGCTGGTGGGGATTCTGAAATCCCAAGAAAAGATTGTCTTGCAAGAGAAAAATGTGGTCTCTGGTTTGGGGTCCTTGGCACTCCTGTCTAAAAGCAAAAGTGTGGTAGAAGATGAAGATCTCAACTTAGAAGACTATGATCTTACTTCTGAAGATTATGCAATGATGGTGTCGAATCCAAAGAGGTTCATTAAGAAAAGGTTCCCTACTAATAAAAACCGAAATTGGCAGGGAAGCTATAGTTTTGAAAAAGTCAGGGAGGAACTGAAGACAGAAGAACCAAAGAAAAAGGCGAAAGTTGAAGGAGATTCTGGTGTGAACTGCTACTACTGTGGAGGAAAGAACCACTATTCCAAAGACTGTGTCCTAAAGAAAATGGCAGAGAAGGATGAGGAAAATGATGAAGAGACTGTGTTGATGAAAAAGCTGGAAGAGATCAAGAGAAAGAAAGCTACTGCTAACCCTTCGTTGAATGCTTTGATTGTGCAGGGTTCGGCAGCGGATGATGAGTTCGGTGGCGTGCAGGTCTGGTCAACCGATTCAGTGGATGATGAAGTCAGGAAGCCATCTCATGGAAAAGCGTATGTTGCAAGAGGCGATGAAAGCAGTGGGAAGTGCTTGATGGTGACAGATGTATCTCAAATGAGGGGATACAATACAGACAGTGGGAATGAGGACACCAAGGAGCGAGAGGACTTATGCTTCACAGCAAAACCTCTTAGCGTGCAGATCAATGAGCTTGATGAATTGATCAAGAAGGTATAATCCATTTTTGTTTCATTCAAAGTCCCACCAAATTCATACGAAAAAGAATTAAAAAGCTTAAATTCAAGAATCTCAAATCTAGATAGCAGTTTAACTCAAACACAGGTCACCAATTCTAACCTAACTGACCAAATAAGCAGGGTGTCATCCAAGAGTGAGGAACGCAGGATGTGGATAGAGCTGAAGGAGTCAGAGCTAATTAAATCTAAGGATGAAAACATTTACTTACAAAGAGACAATTTGAAACTTTTGAAACAGAGAAATGTTTTTTGTTTAATTGCTAAGCGTCTTTATGCTAACATCACTCAACTTCATTTGAACTGTGAAATAGGGCAGAAGTCGATGCTGAAGCATATAATTACGAAAGTGTAGTTTCGTCTGATGATGTGAATCCAACTTATATGTATGGACTGGACAAAATCGAATCTTTTATAAAGTCCAAAGACCATAAGGACATGCTGAAAAACCTTTTTGATGAAAACGATAAACTGAAACTAAGGACCGAAACCATACAAAAATTTGACTCATTGAATGCCAACTTGAGCTCAGAAAATAAAATTGATGTTGAAAACACGTCTGAGCTTAATGAGGATGATGATATGAGCGTAATTTCTGTAGAGGATGAAGTCGATTGTTCTGAGTTTCTCAAGAGCGAACCCGAAAACCACAAAAATCTTATTTCTGAAAACACTGTGGAGTTTGCTCGTTTGTCCCAAAATAAGTCCCCGATTCTTGAAAAAAAGGTTGTTGTATACCAAAAGGTAAGAACAACACCAAATCAGGTATATAAGGTCACAGGAGTAACCGAACATCAGACAGCCGAACTCACCGCCATAGTAAACAAAGATAATACAGATGGCTGTGATGAGTTTTTCTGGTCAGCTCCTATAGATAATGTTGACAAAACCTGTAACATCCCGAAATAGCAAGAGTAGAGTTGAAGGGCTAAAAGTGTTATTTGAGGAAAGAGTGACTCGGCGAGTCCATGGATGGACTCGGCGAGTAGAGTCGCAAATTGGTCGCGTGTTAAGTAGCCGACTCGGCGATTCGATGAGATGGACTCGGCGAGTAGGCGCTGAGTGGAGAAAACCCTAATTCTCGGGGTTGAGCCCTATTTAAAGAACATTATATCCTTCCCCCAACCTCTTTATTCCCCTTTGAAGTCCAGAAACCCTAGAAAGTGCGATTGAAGGAGATTGGAGTGTAATTGGAGCATTGGAGGAGTTTGTTGAAGGAATTTTGTGTGATTGAAGGCTTGGGGCAAGGGGCTTTGCTTGGATTCGAATTTCATTGCAGTTGGGGCGTCCATTGGAGGTAATATCTCGTTCTTGGACAGATTGTATGTTGTTTCTTCATTTTGGGGTTTGTGGGATCTTGTCTATGGATGTAAATGGAAGTCTAGAGGTTAGATTTGAGGTTGCTACCTCAGATCTGGAATGGAGGAGAATCAGAGAGCATGAAAGTCCCTATGTTGGAGTGTTTAGTGAAGCTTGCATGTCCCAAACCCTAGTTATAAGTGAATAAGGCCTAGATCTCTTTGGATTCACGTAAAGTTTGCCACTTTACGTGATGGATGAGTTGTATGAGGCTAGATCTATGTTTTGGATCATTTGCATGGCCTGGAATGCTTCTGAATGGATTCAGATCGGTGGTACTCGGCGAGTCACATGGGTGAACTCGACGAGTTGCTTGAAGATGAGATGGGACTTGACGAGTTGGAAGAACAACTCGGCGAGTCGGATGAAGATAGCCTAGAACTCGGCGAGTTGTATGAACAACTCGGCGAGTAGGTTGATGATAGCCTTAGACTCGGCGAGTCTTGTCGAAGAGTTCCGATATTCTCTGGTTGATTCGAGAATCGGTGAGTCAAGGGAGGACTTGGTGAGTTGTGTGCGAGTGGACAATGAGTTGTTGGACTCGGCGAGTCTCGGGGTGACTCGGCGAGTAGGGTCAGTCAGGGGTTGACTTTGACCTTGTCTTTGACCAAGGGTGGATCAGTGGTTTCCAGGGGTATTCTTGTAATTGTTGATTATTGTTTTGAGTTCAGTGCATTGGTGGTTGACCAGTGGTGGAGATCGTATCAGTGATCAGAGTAGCTTGGATTATCTGTTCAGTCGGCAGCTTCGAGGTGAGTTATCCTCACTATATCAACGGGGTCTAAGGCACCAAGGCCGACCCTTATCGGATTGAGATCCGGGTAGTTGTTGCTATGATATTGTTATGTTGTTGTGCTATGATATGTTTGGATCCTGTGAGTTAGGATGGTGTATGTTAGAGGCCTGATTGAGATCAGTATAATGAGAGATAGGGAGGCGCCATGCTAGTGACCTGTTAGGTCAGTATCCTGGTTAGGATGATTATATGTTATGTGATCTGTTAGATCTGCTTGAGGTCTGTGATTTGCTCTATGATTATATGTATGTATGTGCACATGGATGTTTGGACTGGAGTTGGGTTGAGGCGGGTCCTGCTGTGTGCAGTAGGCCAAGATACCCAGGGCGGACCGGTTATCCCGTAGGCCCAGCGAGCGGTTCGGATAGGCTGTAGGTCCCGATAGGGGCGGACCAGACGTGCCGAAGGCTCGGAGAGTGGACCAGACAGACTGAAGGCCCGGTGCGGGCGGACCAGTCATACTGTAGACTCAGAGAGTGGACCAGGGAGATTGAAGGCCCGGGAACGGGCGGACCAATCACACTGCAGACTCGGTGTATGCGGATAGACTCAGAGGGTGGACCAGGTGGACTGTTGGCCGGTGCGGCGGACCAGTCACACAGTAGACCCGGAGAGCATGGCTGTTCTTGAAAAATTTAAAATTGGTTGTATTTTTCGGCTGTTACAAGTTGGTATCAGAGCCTTGGTTTGAGTGAATTGGAGAAACACTCGTGTGACTCCAGTCTCAAATTGAGGAGAGTTTTTAAAAGAGTATTTGAAAATGGTTTTCAAAATGTGTAAAGGAGGACGTGGAGGTACGATCAGCCGGAGCCAGTAAGTAACCCCAAAATACCATGCATGTTAATTGTTTTTGAGCTTTGATAGAACAGCATGCTAGTGATAGGCTAGGGATCTCCAGGATTTCGTGATATGTTGCCTAATTTGTGATGCCTGTAGCCTAGGGTCCCTTATGGGAGATTCTCAGTGTTCCTCTAGTAGTGAGGGTTGATCGTTGTTATGCATGTTCTCTAAGGTATTGTGGTAGTACTTCATGCAAATGTGGGTAGGTGCGGAAAGTAGTATGGGCCCGTAGTACTGAAAGCACAGGACCCATACGCGTATCAGGGAAACCATGATCTCTAGGGTGTGTTGAGAGAGAGTTGGATCCCAGGGTGTGGGAAGAGTCTGAGATTTTGTGTGGTGTTTCTTTTCAGTAGGGAGATTCCGAGGCATGATGAGAGTGGATCCGGGTCAGGATCGGGAGCTGGAGAGAGAGTTCCGGGCGAATCGGTGCCGCCCGAGGTTATCAGACAGATGAGCACGAGCGAGTTGGATGCGAGGATTCGTGAGATCCTGCATGACGAGATTGCTGAGTTGTTCCGGGCTGAGTTGCCAGAGCTATTTGGGTCGATTATGACCGCCATGGTTGAGTATTTTGATGAGCGCTATGCGGCTCTCACCGAGACGGCTGCCGCGGCGGCTACAGCAGCTGTAGCAGCGGCAGGGGGAGGAGCTAGTCGGGGTTTTCAGTATCGAGACTTCGATAAGCCGAAGCCTCCCACATTCGATGGAGTTCAGGACCCGATTGTTGCTATGAGGTGGTTGTCAGACGTGGAGGGGTGTTTCTTCACGTGTTCATGCCCTGCTGATCATAGGGTGAGGTGTGCTCTGAACCTGTTGAGGCTCGGGGCGAAGGATTGGTGGAGATTGACCACGGGGTCATATTCGGATGCGCAGAGGGCTGCGGTTTCGTGGGATCAGTTCAGAGAAATTTTCAGTACTCGTTATGTTCCGCAAGTTGAAAGGGAAAGATTGGCTCAGGAGTTCCTTGAGCTGAAGCAGGATTCGGAGTCGGTGACTGAGATCACCAGGATGTTCACTGAGAGGGCGATGTTTCGCCCAGAGTTCGCTTCGGAGCAGGCCCAGATGTCCCGATATCTGAGCATGCTCAAGAGGGACATCAGACAGTTTGTGTCTGCGCAGAGGTGCAAGACCTTGTTGGAGTTGCAGGAGGCCGCTAGGCGGCGTGAGTTAGAGATTGAGTTGTAGATGCGTGAGTTGAGGCAGGCTCCGGTGCAGTCGCAGCCGGCGCCAAAACGGTCCAAGACCGTTGATGTTAGAGTGGGGGATTTGAGCAGCCACACTTCTGGGAAGTGTGGGAAGGGTCACACCGGGGTTTGTAGGACCGGTTGTGCATGCCGCAAGTGCGGAAGGGATGGACACTATGCGAGGGATTGTCGGCAGTCAGCACCAGTTCGGGATTTGAGGATCTGCTATCATTGTCATCAGGTTGGACATTTGAGGGCCAACTATCCACAGTTTGCTGCAGGATCGGTGCAGGCTCCAACACCAGCCACTTTGAGGATCACAGGTGGAGGTCAGGGTGGAGCAGAGCCCCCGAGGGCTCAGGGTCGTGCTTATCAGCTTGCGGCAGAGGAGGTCAGGGCAGTACCGGATGCAGTTGCGGGTATGTTTCTTTCTTGATATCTTGTTATCTTGTGATTATTGTGGTGTAATGTTCATGAGTTGGTATTTTGTTTGGTTTTCGTTGTGATATTCGTCGTTTTGCGGGTTGGAGTTTTTGGTTATGGTTTGGGTTTCGGGTTTTCGTTTTGGTATCCGTTGTTCCCTGAGGGTTTGGTATGGTTCTAGTTTGGTGATTGTGCTGTTATTGGTTATCGTTCGTAAGGGTTATTAGTGGAGATGCGACATTGGGTTATATGTCGGGTAGCATCTTCATTCATGGAAAGGATAATTGGAGATCGGATTCTTTTTGAGCGGATTGATCAGGGAGGAGATGTGTTTTGCTAAGGGTTGTTTATGCTTGTGGGAAGCAGTCCGTGTGTAAGTGGTCTCTTTGTGCAGGGTTGTTCTGGAAGATCGTTGATGGCGACTGGCGGTTGTTAGTCAGTGCTATAAGTGGGGGAGAATTGGAGAATTCTCTGGGAGATCGGTGAGTATTTGAGGGTGCTTAGCTGTTGGGTTACAGCAGTGTTCTGTCAGCCCAGAGTATAGGCTGATAGGAGCGAATGTCAGGCATGAGGGGCGAGAGACAGACCTAGGGCATTTGATTGTGGAGGCCTGGGAGCAGGCCGGGATCGAGTATGTTGATGGAGTCAGAGTTCGGAACCCCTAGAGGGCTAGAACAGTATGCATGGGAGGATTTCCGGAGGTGATAACCCAGAATGTCAGATGCTAGTTGAGTGGTCTGGATAGACTGAAGGCCGGCAGGCGTACCAGTCAGGCCGAAGGCTCGGAGAACGGTCCAGCCAAACTGAAGGCACTGAGAGTGGTCCAGATTGGCTGAAGGTTTTGAGGGTGGTCCAGATGGGCTGAAGGCCTGGTGAGGTGGTCCAGTCATGCTGAAGACTCTGTAGGCATTGTTGGATCTGTTGAGGATATGGTTTGGGGTATGTCGCAGTGTGTTTGCATTAGAAGGTCTGGCCCCGGGTTGTGATTTTGATGAGTTGAGAGAGTGCATGGGCTTGAGAGCCCCTGCGATGAGAGCCAGAGTATGTGGATAGCGGATACGCAAAAAGGGTGGTGTCGCATTGGGCGAGCACCGTGGCTCTTGTTGGAGTGACAATGTGGCCAAGTGGATTCCTTGGAAAAGGAAGAGAGAAAGGTGTATAACCCCGAGAGGGAGTGCAAGTTCACGGAAGTGAAAACAGCAGAGCAGAGTTATGATTAGAGTATTTCGAGTATGGTTTTAGGCATCGTGGTTGCGGAAGTGGAATAGAAGCTCATCCGGTTTGGGATGTCTGCTGAGATTGCGGAAGGAATTCCGCAGGTGTAGAGCCAAGAGGCTTGGGAAGGATGCAGGGGGGAGAGTCCTGGACTCTCAGTGTGATTCTGTTCAGGGTATTGGGCATGTATTAGTGGTTCATCCTGGGGGATGTTTGAGGGTGTCATCAGTGTATCGGGTTTTCCCAACCTGAGGGTGTTGGAGCTAGTTCAGCATGTGTATGTGATTGTAAGAGGAGGACTCGTGGGAGTTGCTCTGAGATAGAGAATGGGTTTTTCCGTCGTCACGGAATGGATAGAGTGGGATTCGGATCGGGGATCCGATGGTTCATGGTTTTCTAGTCTTTATGAGTCGAGTGATGGTTGTGATTTGGAGCAGTGTTGCATTATGGGTAGTACTCAGGGGTTAAGTGGAGTTATCAGAGGGTGAATCCGATGCCCTATTTGAGACGGTGGTCAGGACACCATGAGGAAAGGAAAGTGTGTTCGAGTTTCGTTTGGGTATGCTTTGAGGGACCTGGTCTGGTTGAGGCCAGGTGGCGCGTTGCGGGAGTATCTTTGGAGTTGAGCTGCTATAGGCTTCGAGGGCGAAGCCTAATATAAGTGGGGGAGAATTGTAACATCCCGAAATAGCAAGAGTAGAGTTGAAGGGCTAAAAGTGTTATTTGAGGAAAGAGTGACTCGGCGAGTCCATGGATGGACTCGGCGAGTAGAGTCGCGAATTGGTCGCGTGTTAAGTAGCCGACTCGGCGAGTCGATGAGATGGACTCGGCGAGTAGGCGCTGAGTGGAGAAAACCCTAATTCTCGGGGTTGAGCCCTATTTAAAGAACATTATATCCTTCCCCCAGCCTCTTTATTCCCCTTTGAAGTCCAGAAACCCTAGAAAGTGCGATTGAAGGAGATTGGAGTGTAACTGGAGCATTGGAGGAGTTTGTTGAAGGAATTTTGTGTGATTGAAGGCTTAGGGCAAGGGGCTTTGCTTGGATTCGAATTTCATTGCAGTTGGGGCGTCCATTGGAGGTAATATCTCGTTCTTGGACTTATTGTATGTTGTTTCTTCATTTTGGGGTTTGTGGGATCTTGTCTATGGATGTAAATGGAAGTCTAGAGGTTAGATTTGAGGTTGCTACCTCAGATCTAGAATGGAGGAGAATCAGAGAGCATGAAAGTCCCTATGTTGGAGTGTTTAGTGAAGCTTGCATGTCCCAAACCCTAGTTATAAGTGAATAAGGCCTAGATCTCTTTGGATTCACGTAAAGTTTGCCACTTTACGTGATGGATGAGTTGTATGAGGCTAGATCTATGTTTTGGATCATTTGCATGGCCTGGAATGCTTCTGAATGGATTCAGATCGGTGGTACTCGGCGAGTTGTATGAACAACTCGGCGAGTAGGTTGATGATAGCCTTAGACTCGGCGAGTCTGTTCTTGGACTCGGCAAGTCTTGTCGAAGAGTTCCGATATTCTCTGGTTGAGTCGAGAATCGGTGAGTCAAGGGATGACTCGGTGAGCTGTGTGCGAGTGGACAATGAGTTGTTGGACTCGGCGAGTCTCGGGGTGACTCGGCGAGTAGGGTCAGTCAGGGGTTGACTTTGACCTTGTCTTTGACCAAGGGTGGATCAGTGGTTTCCAGGGGTATTCTTGTAATTGTTGATTATTGTTTTGAGTTCAGTGCATTGGTGGTTGACCAGTGGTGGAGATCGTATCAGTGATCAGAGTAGCTTGGATTATCTGTTCAGTCGGCAGCTTCGAGGTGAGTTATCCTCACTATATCAATGGGGTCTAAGGCACCAAGGCCGGCCCTTATCGGATTGAGATCCGGGTAGTTGTTGCTATGATATTGTTATGTTGTTGTGCTATGATATGTTTGCATCCTGTGAGTTAGGATGGTGTATGTTAGAGGCCTGATTGAGATCAGTATAATGAGAGATAGGGAGGCGCCATGCTAGTGACCTGTTAGGTCAATATCCTGGTTAGGATGATTATATGTTATGTGATCTGTTAGATCTACTATAGGTCTGTGATTTGCTCTATGATTATATGTATGTATGTGCACATGGATGTTTGGACTGGAGTTGGGTTGAGGCGGGTCCTGCTGTGTGCAGTAGGCCAAGATACCCAGGGCAGACCGGTTGTCCCGTAGGCCCAGCGAACGGTCCGGATAGGCTGTAGGTCCCGATAGGGGCGGACCAGACATGCCGAAGGCTCGGAGAGTGGACCAGACAGACTGAAGGCCCGGTGCGGGCGGACCAGTCATGCTGTAGACTCAGAGAGTGGACCAGGGAGATTGAAGGCCCGGGAACGGGCAGACCAATCACACTGCAGACTCGATGTATGCGGATAGACTCAGAGGGTGGACTAGGTGGACTGTTGGCCGGTGCGGCGGACCAGTCACACAGTAGACCCGGAGAGCATGGCTGTTCTGTGATCGGATATGTTATGGCATGTTATGCGTGTATGGTATTGCGGTTGGTATTTTGGGGGTATCTCACTAAGCTTTCGGGCTTACAGTTGTGGTTTCATGTTTTCAGGTTCTTCAGGAGATCGTGGCAAGGCGAAGGCGTGATCGTACCGATCCTCATGATTTCGTGGTGTTATGATTCTGGGAATACGATAAATGTTTTGTATTGAAAACCTTTTTGTAAAGATTTTATGGAATCGAGATGTTTTTGAAAAATTTAAAATTGGTTGTATTTTTCGGCTGTTACAAAACCGTTGGTCTGTCAGAGCGGACGTCTTGCAAAACCAAAGGCAGATAGGTGCCAGAGCCACAAAACATGCCTGACAACTTTGATGTGCCAAGAACTAGTGGTACAAAAGAAGTTCCTGTAGAAGAAGCCCCTCCTACAAGCTAAACATCATCTGTTAAAAGTGAACCGGCTGACAGGAAGCAAAAGCAAAAAACCAACATCCACTGACAGCCGAAGCAAGTGAAGGATCAAAAGCAGCAAAGGAATCTGAGATACAAAAAGAATCTCTCAGAGCGGAAATAGTTTTGGCGATCTCAAAACGCCCATTTCTCTTATCATGACAAAAATTCAAAGTCAGAGAAAAGTGATGTCAGGCCGCAAGAAAGTAATAACAATCGAAAGGACAGGTTTGGTTCTGAAAGGAATAACAACCGAAGGGAAAGGTTCGGTTCAGAGAACACCAGATACCGAAAGCATAGGTTCGGTTCCGAGAGAAAAAGCGACCAAGGTTCAAGGTTCGGTCCCACAAATGACCAAAAACAAAAGGGTCACTTAGAACCTCAAATCAAGAAAACTTCTCAGTCCAAATTCTCTCATTACAATTCTTCTCAATCCCATTATAAATCCAATTATGTTCAAACTCAAAATCCAAAATCTTCAACAGAGTTGAAAGGAAAATCGAAGGTTTCCTCAGACAAGAACGATCAAAAGCAGTCCAAGGCACAAACGCCAAAATCTGAATCCAAACCGACTGTAACAAATCCTAACAAAATTAAAGTTTTCACCATTAAGAAGAAAGATGAAACAACTTTAATAAATAGAACATATCTTGTTGACATCTCTCTTACTATTCATGTTCCTGTGAAAGGCTCACGTGGACCCAAGAAACTTTGGGTTCCTAAATCTGCTTGATTTTTGCAGGTTATCAGTGACGAGCAGTTCGACGAAGAATGGTATATTGACAGTGGCTACTCACGTCACATGACAGGAAGGAAGGAAGAGCTGAGGGAATTTCGATCTCTTTCGAACGGTGGAAATGTCAAGTTCGGGAACAACTGATTTGCCACGATAAAAGGTTATGGGATGATAACAAATGGAGACTTCACGATTAGAAAGGTTGCATACGTTGAAGGGCTACAGTACAACCTCATCAGTGTATCTCAGCTTGTTGGAGGTACCGGTCTTAAAGTTTCATTTGACGATGAAGGTTCGGAAATAATAGAGAAGAAAACAAAAAGAGTGATTCTCAAATCAGAGCGCAAAGGCGAAATGTTTCCTCTCAATCTTAAACCTATCAAAGGAAATCCATCTATCTGTCTATTATCCAAAGCACATTCTGACGAAAGCTGGCTGTGGCACCGAAGGCTCTCCCATCTCAACTTCAAGGATATCAACAAACTTGTCACCGGAGGTCATGTTCGAGGTCTTCCATTGCTCAAGTTCGATCGAGAACATTTATGTGCTGCGTGTGAAACGGGGAAGCAGAGTTGTCAAAGTCACCCATCCATTATAAACACTAAAGTTGTTGAACCACTTGAGTTAATTCACATTGACTTGTGCGGTCCATCATCTATCGAAAGCATTGGCGGTAGCAAGTATATTCTTGTTATTGTTGATGACTTTTCACGTTTTACATGGGTGTTCTTTCTGAAGCACAAGTCTGAGGCAACTCTCAAGCTAAAGATGTTTATCAAGTAGGTTGAAGTGCAACTGAGGAAAGTCGTTCACAATATCAGAAGCAACAACGGGCTGGAGTTCAAGAATAAAGAATTTGAAGACTTTTTGGTAGAGAAAGGAACTAGTCATAACTTCTCAGCCCCCTATACCCCTCAACAAAACGGGATTGTCGAAAGACGAAACCGATCTTTGTGTGAGGCAGCCCGAACCATGCTAAGTTTCGCTTCTCTACCTTTATATTTTTGGGCTGATGCTATTACTGCAACATGTTTTACACAGAACTGGTCCTATCTCATTAAGCGTTTCACTCTTACTCCTTATGAGATCATCAACAATAGGAAGCCAAACGTTAAATTCTTCCATGTATTCGGCTCACGATGCTTCATCTTCAACTCTAAAGAACATCGTAACAAGTTCGATGTTAAAGCCAATGAAGGGATCTTTCTGGGATACTCTCTCACTTCAAAAGCATACCGGGTTTTAAACAAACGTTCAAGGAAGATTGAAGAAACGTATTACGTGACTTTCGATGACAGCTATGTCAAAAAGCTGAAGGCCACTGAAGAAACAGTTGGAGAAATTTTCTCTCAAACAGGACAAGTCACAACCTCGATTGCAAATTTGTTTGAGCAGTTTGTAGAGTTATTCGATGAACTGGAGAAGGCTACTCTCTCGGAAGCCAATGCAGCAGACAACAAAGTAGACCATCTGAAGCACCTCGTTGAAAATGCCACCAAACAAATGGGTGAAGGAGAATCAATTTCAAATGAACCTCCCCAGCATGATGCTTCAGTTGAGGGGGAGGATCCATCTTCTTCAAAACAACCAAGCTCACAAGTTGAGGGGGAGAACTCTTCTCCAGCTACACCCGAAAGCATAACACCACCCGAAGGTACTGTAGCACTTGAAAGGTCAACACCACCCGAAAGTCCTATAGCTCCGGAAAGTCAAGATACACCTGGAAGCTCATCAGTTGAGGGGGAGAATGCCGATATGTTTTTCGACGATGATAGTCAATCTGAATTAGAAGAATTGATAAATGCTGAATTGGATCCGTCCTATGATCCAAATTATCCTCCTCTTGTCAAATGGACCAGAGATCATCCTGTTTCACAGGTTGTGGGTAATGTCTCTGAAAAGGTCCTGACCCGATCTCAACTGAAGGCAAAGCAAACATCTCTATTCTCAAAAGTAGAGTTCTGTATGTTTAACTCTTTTGTCTCAAAAGTTGAACCAAAGACAGTAAACACTGCTCTTGATCACTCTGATTGGGTTCAAGCTATGCAAGACGAACTTAATGAGTTCGAGAGAAATAACATTTGGCGCCTCATTCCAACTCCTAAAGATGCCTCGGTTGTTGGTCTCAAATGGGTCTTCAGAAATAGAATGGACAAGGAAGGCAATGTGATAAGAAACAAAACTCGTCTAGTGGTGAAAGGATACTGCCAGGAGGAAGGAATCAATTTTGAAGAAACTTTTGCTCCTGTAGCTAGGCTGGAATCTGTTCGAATATTTCTTGCCTATGCTGCACACAAGAACTTTGAGGTCTACCAAATGGACGTAAAGTGTGCATTTCTGAATGGAGAACTTGAAGAAACGGTGTACGTGGAGAAACCTCCGGGATTCATCATTGAAAAGTACCCCAATAACTGCTATATTCTGGACAAAGCAGTTTATGGGCTGAAACAAGCACCTAGGGCCTGGTATGAAATGCTAACCAAGTTTTTAAAGATGTCCAAATTCAAACAAGCTTCGGTTGACCCAACCTTCTTTCTTAAGAAGGAAGGTAACCACCTTATGATCGTTCAAATCTATGTCGATGATATCATCTTTGGCTCAGCAAATCCTAGCTTAACAGTTGAATTCAGAAAGTTGATGGAGACTAAATTTGAAATGAGCTCAATAGGTCCGATTAACTTTTTCCTTGGTTTAAATATTAGACAGGGACCCGAAGGCATCTTTATCAACCAGGAAGCCTACACCAAGACTCTCCTTGCTAAATTCATCATGATGGGAGACTCAAAGGTTAAAGTTCCAATGGCATTCAGCACCAAGCTCACTCCATCCTTGGATAAGCCAGCAGTCGATATTACGCTGTATCACCAGATGATTGGTTCTTTGATGTACCTTACTGCTAGCAGGCCTGATATAATGTTTTCTGTTGGTTACTGTGCCAGATTTCAGGCGAATCCTTGTGAACCTCATATGCTTGCAGTGAAGAACATACTTCGGTATCTAAAACGAACTACCTCTCTCGGCTTATAGTATCCATCACACTCAGGTTTCTTTGTTCAAGCCTACTCAGATGCAGACCTTGGATGTTGTGGACTAGACAGGAAAAGCACCACTGGAGGCTGCCAATTCCTTGACGGGAAGTTGGTTAGCTAGCAATCAAAGAAACAGCCTTCTGTATCTCTGTCTACAGCCGAAGCGGAATACATAGCAGCTGCCTCCTGTACATCTCAAGTGATTTAGATCCAAAGCCAGCTCCGGGACTATGGACTCAATATGAAAAAGATCCCACTATATTGCGACTCAGAGAGTGCAATTAGGATTTGTCATAACCCAGTGCAACACTCCAAGACCAAGCACATAGCATTGAGGTATCACTTCATTAAGGATCATGTGGAAGATGGGAATGTCGAAATTCACTTTGTTCGAACCACTGATCAACTGGCTGACATCTTCACCAAAGCTCTTCCTGAAGCTTCATTCAAGAAAATTCTACAAGGGCTAGGAATGATGGAATCGGAGTCAGTACCAAAAATTACCTCTAAAGATTAAAAGTAAGAAGCGAAATAGACCGAACGTTCGGGTTCAGATCTCTTGTATGCCGAAATGAACCGAACGCTCGGGATCGGGTCTTGTTCTGGTGTACCGAAATGAACCGAACGCTCGGGTTCGGTTCCAAAATTTTTCTCACCCGAAATAGACCGAACGCTTGGGTTCGGTTCCAAAATTTTTCTCAACCGAAATAGACCGAACACTCGGCTTCGGTTCCAAAATTTTTCTTAACCGAAATAGACCGAATGCTGGGGTTCGGTTCCAACATTTTCTTTATTCATTTTTTTATGTCTTATTTATTTTTATCAAAAATTCCAAAAATATATTTTTTTATTTTTTTCTTTTTCTTTAAATCAAAAACTCCAAAAATATTTTTTTTGGCTCTTATCCTTTCTGTATATCTCTTGCGGGTAAATCATTTCACTAGCTAGGTGTCCCTAGAAGCATGATGTTGTATGTGTCCAAAGCCTCACTTGATTCTGAATAATAGCCTTACTGACTTGGTACATACAAACCTTGTCTTCCCAATTAGGCTCTCATATTTATTCTAATCATGAGCTACCTAACTCTCTTCTCACATGAGATAAGAGTTTTCTGTTTGGTCCTTATCTCCACAGCAGAGGTACTTTGGTTTCTTTACACCATCTACATTACATTTCTCCATCTTATTCGCTTCACCAACGTAACCCTTGAGACTCTTAGAAATTACCACTGATTATGGTTACACAATTTCTGCGTTTATGATCTCAGCTTCGTGCCACTATGTGCTAAGTGAAACCTAAAATTCAATTCCCAATATGCATTGATGGTGAACAATATATTTGCTCTAGCTTGCACTAATGAATTAACGGACTTATCCATGAGGATACAATGTGAAATCTCTACCTTTCTTTTGAGTGATTCCTATAAAATTGTTAACTCCAATAACATTTCTTCCCTTGGGATCCAGTTTTAATTTTTTTTTTGAGATTTTACATACATTAGTTTACCTCGCCACTTAAATTATCTCCAACCTACTTGTTCAACAGACTACACCGGTCTCACAAGTACTTCGTTCGATTTCTGTCTTATATCAAGATTAGGAATTCTGAACTGAAGCGAAAGCCATCCTCATAAGCCTAATTAAAAGAAGCCTTTCAACACTTCTTAATAAGTGTCTGATCGTTATTCAACGGGAAACCTTACAAACACTTTAAGGTCTCTCTTGACTTTGAAGGAAGAGATTCGTGCCCGGGATCCATTGTTTCGTGTCTTTATTGACATCACATAATCCCTCAAAAAGTGTTGCTTTATTTCTTTTTCTTTTACACACTCCGCACGAAAATCTTTTTGATTTTCCAAAATTCTGGTTTCATTACTTACAAGGCATTTTAATTGGCTTGGTTGTTATAAAAGGTTGTGGTTAATATTAATCCACGTGGAAGATTTTATTTTAAAGATGTCGTTAAACTCTAAAGGGATAAGATGACAAAATGCTGACTCAGGCGGGAGTCCAATCGATTTGATTTCAAACGGTGCCAGAAGGCCAAGCGTGCGATCAGGAACTGTTTCATCTCCAAACGGCGCCTGATGGGAAGGCGTGTAATTAGGGACTGACACTCTCTCTCATGCGTAATCATCGGCAACACCAACTGTCACGCGTCAATCGCCTCCGAAAAACTCTTCGTTTTTCAATCGAAGATTTGGGAAAGATTCTTCTCTCTCCTTTACCCCCAGTATAGAAGGCAATGTAAATCACCGTTTACCTCTTTACTGCACCTATATTTCCAGAGAGCAAGAACATCCTCCAACCTTTACTATTCATCATCTCTCCTATCTTCATCACAGCAATGGCGGATTCTTCATCAGTTCATGCAACTTCTCACATCTTGCCTATTCACCCCCAGCAGAGTTTGATCATTGATCTTACTCCTCATTCATACGACGCTTTCATTTTCCCTATTATCGAGTGTCTGAAGTACTCGCCAATCGCTCCTGCTCTTACCAGAGCTGAAGCAGTTCCCATGGAGTTCCTGTCCCAAATTTTTGCCACAGCTCACTACGACAAGGTCGTCGACAAGATTTTCTTCGATGTCTTCGAGCACAAGGCGTCGATTTTAAAGCAACGATTCTGCACATTGTTAGGGTTTGAATCTGATTCTTCGAGGGTTAACCCTGAAACGATTCCGATGGGACATCTTTTCAACATGTTCTACAACATGGGGTACACTAAGGTGCTCACCACGGTCACGAAATTCAAGAAATCGTGCCTGCCCCCTCAGTGGAATGTAATGTTTACCGTGCTCTTCAAGGTCTTATCTGAAAGAAGTGTTGGATCAGATGGGTCAAGTCGTCTTTTTCTCTCTATTATGTATGGGGTCTACAATGGAATCAACATGGACTACGGGTCGGTCCTCTGGCAACAACTCATTCAAAGTCTTTCTTCCACTTCTTGACATTCAGAGATTTCATATGCCCGGTTCTGAACACTTGTCACTAAATGGGTGATGGAAGTACCACATCCCAATTGTTGTTGGTGCTCCAATGTCTTCGATTGGTACTTTCCATACCACGAAGATCATTGTTTCGGATACCTCAAAATTTCCCTTCAATGGTTCTATCCCTGAAACAATGTATGGTGATGTTCCTGCTGACAGCCGGATTATTCGAACGTACAAGGAGTTCAAATGCTCTGGTCCGAGAGAGCTCACTCAAGAGATGCTCAAGTCAATTCACGATGCTAACAAGCCTGTCACACGAGGAAAGAAGCCTGTCACGCGAGAGAGCTCACTCAAGAGATGCTCTGAAGGTCAAGAGTATTCAACTCTCCAACTCTCAACAGGACATTGAGTCTCTTCGATCTGAAAAGAGGTGGTTAAATCGTGTGTTTCGGATGTCCACTATGCTATCTCAAACATCCTTGAAGCACATGATCCAATCCTCAATTATTCTGTGAGGCGTGACCTTGCAGAGAAGCTCGCTCCCGCCCTCTCTCTACTCAGCAAAATCAAAGGACTCGTTGATTTCGTGTCCATTCCGAAACAAGGGGGAGAAAAGGAAACTATGTCTCAACCGCCTCCTACTTCAACAGAAACACACACAACCGAACTTCCTCCAGTAGGCCAAGCCTCCGGTTCCGGTGTAAAAGACAAGGGCAAAAAGATTGTTGAGGAGAGCGGTGAAGATGATAAGGAGACAATCGCCGACCTTCTGAAGCGTCAAGGTCGAGATAAAGAGGCTGACATCAGTACTCGTGTGGCTAGAGAGGCTGAAGAAGCCGAAAGGAAACAGAAAGAAGCCGACGACCTTCTTGAGAGCAGGAAAACTCTTTTTCCTTCTTGGACTCTTGAGAGGCTCATTAAAGAAGCCATTGACACACCCAATATCTTGTGGCTAGAACCTGTGATCTCTTTAGATCGTTCTAACACTGTCGACTCTTAGTTCGACATGCCACTGACCCGAAAGGCGTTTATTTTTCATGCCTTTTCCAACATTGCAGAGTTCCCTCATCCTCATCCGAAGGTTGATCGGGACTTAATCGAATTTTATCTGATGGAAGCTCAACCCCAATACCAAACTTGGAGCGCTCAGAAACTCGTCAATGTTCGGGTCCTAAAGTCGTACAGGGAAGGCAACTTCACCAATGTTCGGTTCATGGTACTACGGGGATCTGCCAAGACCGAACATCCCATCTCACTTGCAGATCTTCCCAACCTTAATCCCCATGATTGGATTATCTTGCACAACATCCTTCTTATAAACGAAGCAGAATATGGTCCGATCATCGACCACTTTAAGAGGATGCTTGTATGCTATATCATGGAAGTTGCTTTGATGGAGCAGGAGATAGCGAGTGTATTCAAGAAGAAACCTACCATATCTCCTGTTGGCTCTGCCAGTGATCTCAACTTGATGCAGATGGGGAAGATTGACCCAAAGAGAAACTCCATCATGTTTACCAGGAACGAAGGACAGAAATGTCTTTTCGCCTTGGCAGACAAACATCTTTACACCACTACCTGTTTGGAACACGTTTTAGGGATCATCCATCGATGCAAGCAGAACACAGCGGATGATATAAAGTACTTTGATGACATGATTCAATGGTACATTCGGTTCAGACAGACTATCCTTGCACTGATCTCACGTCTGTTTGATACAACAAAGAAGGTTCCCGCTGCTGGCCCAAGCAAGAAGAAGAAGTAGTCTCGCTCCAAATTAACGCAAAGGGGGAGATTGTTGGGTCGTATTTAGTGTTGCGTCTATTGGGCTCGTTAGCTAGTCCAATATATATCTCCGGTATGGGCCTGTCCATCCGTAAGTTTTGTAGGGTTTAGTATAAATAGATGCTTGCATGCATCTTAGAACCAGGTGATTAGTATCGATTAGGAAAGCATTGTTTAGCAAGATCATCGTTCTTATTTTGTAACTCTAGAATCCTCTAGAAGTTCTTAGTCGAGCTCTGCTGAGGATCGAGTAATCTAATCATTCGATACATCTTGATTCATGTTTGTGTTTTGTTTACTGTTTTTACATTCATCGCTTACCTATTACAAAGATCTAATCGATCAACGAGTTTGTTATTAACTCATCAGTGTTCATGTCTTCAAGTTATGGGAGTGAAGATTTATCAGGGGCTATTGGGAAGAAGACCACCGTTTTACACACTTGGTCCCCTGAAATTTGACAAACTGATAGTTCTGGTCCTTGCATTTTTTGTGACTTGGTAGTTTTCATCCGTGTTTCCGAAATTGTTATAATTCTAAGATAAAAAGATGTCATTTTGCTTTTCAGTCCCTATCTTTCAACAAAGTGACAGTTTCAACCTATTTTTCGAAAAAGTTAACAAATTCAAGGGCTGGTGAACAGTTTTGGATTCTTTAGTGCACATAACAGAAAGTTAAGGATTCGAACAAGTCTTGGCGGTTCGGAAATTCTTCGCGATAACATCAATTTTTTTTTTACTATTTCAGATTTTAAACTTTATTGTTTATATCATTTCGTCACGGGGGAGCATAGCAATTCTTTATCCATTCAAGATCATTCTCATGACCATTTGAAGGTTTTATAATCACGTTTTTTTATTATAAATTGGGGGAGAATTTGGTATGGCCATTCGAAATTGGATTTGTGACTTTTCAAATTTGAAGATTTTTGATGAAGCTTGTCGTAGAAATTTAAAGGTAGCTTTTACATTAGCAGTTCTTCATTGAGCTCTTCTTAAGGTTTTACGGAGAAGTAGCCTTTACAGTAGCAGTTCTTCGTCGAGCTCTTCTAAGGCCTTGTTATATCTCCGACTTCTAGTATTTTCTCGATCTAGTGGCATTTCAAATCTTAAATTTGGGTTGTTACATGATATGTTTTGGTGGCTTATATCATTAGCTTATTTGAAAATAATTGTGGCTTGGAGGGGGAGTTCTTCAAAGACACGAAGTGATTTGTTTTCTTAATTCAGAAATGGGTTTTTATGACAGTTTGAATTTATTAAAGATCTTTGGGATTACATTAGAAAATGAAGCTTAAAAACGTTACTTCATTGCTTGGTTCATATATATCCTAGAACCCATTTTTGAAGACTATTGAAGAATCAAGTTTTCTGGATTGCTTCAAATATTCTTCGTCGCGAGATTTTTTCTTATTTGCTAGATGCTTGTTTTGGAAGTTGAAGCCTTGTCATCAATTCCATACTTTGAGGGGGCGATTGTAGGGTTCAAAGTACTCCATGGATTATGGCAATGAGCCCCTTTGATGATGTGTAAGTTAAAAGCCCAAGACTTGTATTTTCCCTATAAATAGTCATGTATTATTCATAATTAGGGTTAAGAGTGAGGCAAAATGTAGCCGCCAAACATTGTGACGTTTTTTATGTAGAGTTAGATTTTTTAGTCTATTCTGAAACTGTAATTTATTCCTCATGTTTTGAATAAATCGAGTGATCATTCGACGTATCTTCTTAATTGTGTGTGTTCTTATTTTCCGCATCTTGTTCATCAAATCACAATTAGGGTTTTAATCCCAACAACCATAACCACATTCTAGAAGAATCAGTATCAACCATTAACATTGTTATTATTAGACACATAACCAACACTTTCATAAATGCCATTGTATGGAAATACATAAATAAGGCGACCTCATAAGCCAAAACTTTATTTTCTTCCTAAAAAGATAATTGGAACTTGTCCTTACAATGCATAAAATGAAAAAAAAAAAAAACTATATTTCTAGACATCTCCAAAGAGTAATAAATATCTATTAAATTATCCTAAGTCCTTAGTAGTAGCTGCAAAATTTGACCATTGAAAGATGCGAAAAAGGTCCACCTCCCACCATTAGACTTAGCTAAGTTTTCTTAAGCTTCCTTCTTTCTTTTAGATCCTGCAATACAATCAAAATATGATAATCACATTATGTATTAAATTCTAAGAATATAAACTTATGGAGCTAGATAATGGACGTACCTAAAGTAGAGTCACATAGAGTCATTGGGGTCAACATGTGGAACAATCTTAAAACGAGTCATTCTCTTTACCATACCATCAACTAGTTTGACCTTGGTCGACCCCTTTCCAATGGGAAGAGAAATCTTTTCTTGATCATCAATGTTACCATTGTCAATGTCCATGGAATTCTAGGAATTAAATATTATGACCATTTCTACTTCAATTGTGTTGTTAAGCATTTTTGCTTCAGCTACCATCAACATCTCGGTCAGATCATTTAGGGTCACATCGACATTCTGTATATGAAAGTTCTTAATGAATTGACCATATGACTTAGGAAGCATAAGAAGAACCAAAGCATTGTCTTGCTCCTTTAGGGATAAAAAACCCATCCTTTCCAACTTGTCATTGTATGATTTCATTTTCAGAACATGTGTACATACTAAATTTCCATCTTGATGTTTAATTGCCAATAGGGCTTGAGTAGTCTCATATCTTTCAACTTGAAGAAAGCGTGAAGTTGAGAGAGTCATAGGAGTAGGAGGTAGATGATTTGAAGAGGGACGATGTCCAATTAAACCATTTTCTAAGGAAGGAAGATAATTTCACCTAGACTTGAATGTATAAGACCATCACTAGAAGATTGAGGGAAAGCATTTCCATAAGAAAGAGGAAGTCCATTTCTATCTGTTGGAATAATTAAGACATGATCGAAAGATTCTTCATAGAAAAGTAAATCAAAAAATGAATACAATAATCAAACTGGTGTCGAATGATTAATAATAATTGCCTTAGAAGAGCTCGATGAAGAGCTTCTACTGTAAAGGCATGTAGGGAAAAATACAATCGATACCCTAATACGGTGCATGCATGCACTATATATTGTCTAACCCTACAAACATTAAAGACTGGGTGGACAGGCCCAACCCATTACAAAATGGACTATTATAGTACAAAACATTATAGACACAACACAAAATATCCTAACAATATCCCCTTTGTGTCAATAAGGAAGGGAAATTCTTCAATGCTGTTGGCGTTTATTAACAAAGAAAAGCTTCGGCATTGCGAAACAAGATGTACCAGTTGATCATATCTGCAAAACATTTCTTGTCCCCAATACTGCTCACCTTTCACTAGTTTATCTACTCCAAGATTTATTCCAGGCATGGGGTGAAGTATAGATGCTTGTCAGGCAGAAAGAATAAAAGTCTATGAAAATCAGCATCAACTCTTTCTTGTACTTGAAATGCCACACTGCAATCATCCTTTTGTATTCTGCCAAGTTTCATCTTGTCAAGATCTTTTGGAGGCTCCTTAGGAAGCACTGTAGGTTTCTTGCAAATGATAGTTGCGATTTCCACATCTGTCTTCCCAATTTATTGGATGTAACAAACCAACAACCTTTTGAGATGCACCAAAAGTGGTTCGAATTTGTTATCATCCTTTAGCAAGAGAAGCAGCAGAGAAATCCAATCAAATGGGTTCAAACATGACAATTTAACGAGTGTAAATTCAAACACTAAACTCGCAGCTCCTCGTGCAAGATTGAAACAAACATCCAGGAAGCTTTCGTTTTCAATGGGGCCACAAACCTTCACAACAGTTATTTTCTTTGAACTCCATGTTTCATACTGTAGCTTCATGTGCTTGAGATAAAACGAGAATAGCATCTGATCAGAACCATTTTCAAAAAGAGAAATGTTCGCAATCCTTTCAAAACAACAAAATTGAATTGCCTTTGGAGTAATTGGCAGATCAAACTGCGAATCAAGAGAGTTCTCCAATTCACACAATCCAACAGGTTCTAGCCAATAAAAATTTGGGTTATAAGTAGATTCATTCAATATGTTTTCCATTAACCATTAAGGGAAAAGGGTTTTCTGAGACTCCAAAGTTTCCTCAGCTTCACAAATTGCCTTCTCTCGTTCTTCAGCCTCCCTAGCAACTCACAGGTTTTCATCAATTTCAACATCACGAGTTTTACGCTTTAACTTTTCATTTTCATCTTCTTCTTCCTCATCGTCGTCATTAACCAATTTCTCTTTTCCTCTTGTCGAAGCTACATTATCCTTCGGATCATTAGACTTTGGTTTTCGTTCATGATCATCACCACCATCAGTTGCATTGCCACCAACAAAAGTTTTCCCTGGTTCTCCCCTTGTTTTGGAATAGAAGATTCTAAAACACCCTTAATTAGGTCAAGCATGGAGAAGATGGGATTCAGTTTTTCAACTAGATGCTGACGAACAGAGACTATGAGAAGAGAATGACGAGTCTCGATGTGATTATGCAGGTGAGCAGTGACATTAGTAACACATCTCTTCATTACAGCTTTTTTCGGACTTCAGGTCTTCAATATCCTTGTTGGCGTGAGAGAGAGGGGCAGAAACAACTTTTGTCTTTTCTAATTTGATGGAAATCTTATCCATGAGATCATTCTCACTAGCAAGATCTGCTTGAAGCTTTTCAATCTTGGAAGTGATCGACATTTGTAGCTCTACATTATCAACCTGGATGCTAGAGTAAACCTTGGAAAGAGCTTTTTTATCGTTTGAGAGTGTTGTACCAAGGTTCGTAATTACATTTTTTGAAGAGGTTGTATTGCATTCCGAAGAAGTTCGGAAGTCTTCCATAAGTAGTTTAACATCAGAAAGTAGTTTATCGACTTTTTTGGTCATGTCACCAACTATCTTCTTGGAATTTGCCACGGCTTTTGTAGATGCATCAAGACGTGTGACATGCTCCTTTGTGAATTTTTCAGTTAGATCTTTGACAGATTAGTAAGAGTATTCAGTACTAGACAAAGATTTGGAAGACTCGAGGAGAGTATCCAACTTATCATTTAGAGCTTTAAATTACCCCTTCGTCATCGGAGCATCTTCATCATCACTAGCTTGTTTGGCGTTGAAAGGGTTGTAGTGAAAGTCTTCAAAAACATCCCGATCATCACTAAACATGGTATCCGGATCATCATGGTGAATACGTGAGATGGGAGTGAAATCAGCACCAAAAGTAAAACCAGAAGCCCTTGTACCCGTGTCAGATACGTTAACAGTGACCGGTAGTATACTAGTGGTTGTTGTTGTAGTTGTTGTTGAGTCTGTGAAGAAAGGAACGAATTGTGCAATAGACACATGGGATTGTGAAACTCCCACATAAAAATTTGGACAATGAGCTATCGTGATAGGTGTTGTAGTAGTAGCAGTACGAGAAGGTTGAGAAAAATCCTGGAAAAATTCATTTGTTATGGGAACAGAAGTTAGCATGGAAAAATTTACCTCAAGATTGGTTGTTGATGGCTCCGAAACCATGGGTTGTGAAGTCTTAGCTATGTGTTCAGACTCACACTGGACTTGCTCTGGTATACGAACATCGGAGATGGTGTGTGACTCCGAGTCCTCCTCATTATTTGGTGTAGGAGACATAGGCTTGTGAGCGATTCGCTTGACTTTCTTCATTGGAGTGTGAGTAGACTCGAAAGGTCCATCCTTCACTTTTTGTTTACCCCCTTTGTTTGGCTTGTAAGCCTCTTGCAAGGCCTTTCACATCTCAACGGTTATTCGACGAGGATTGGATGTTGGTTATCTGCGATATTCTTTGGTAACTTCACTGTGTGCTATAACATAGCAAAGCATGGTCTTTATAATAGATCCGAAGAAGGCGAACTTTGAACTGTCAGACACAATGAACCAAAATCTTGATTGATCCCAGAGTAAACACCATAGAGAATAGTAAGAAAAATCTTATTCTCGCTATAAGAACCTGTTACCCTCTCTGAGAAGCTTTTGAAAATTAGGGTAAATAGCCCATTCCACATAGGAGGAAGGTTGGGCTTCTTGAACTTGGAGAAAATCGCAACATAGTTGTTGTAGCCCATCAGGTACAACATCTCTAGAATAGCAGAAAAAGAGATTCATTTAGGATCGACGGAATTCCTAGAAGAGGGAAACCCCATTAATCGACTAAATTTGGACTTGGTGATGGAGGTTTATTGATTACCAAGCTCGAAAGTAATAACAACACCATTTTTTTCATAACAGGCAGTAGAGTAACCTTTGGATAGAAGAGCCAATGGAATATTCTCTGTCTTTGATAGTGTAGTAGCCAAAGGAGGGTATCTGAGGCATTCGATCAATGCTTGGAGAAATGTGTCATACTTGGATGGATCAAAGTCCAAAATGAGATTCTGGTTAGCCTTGATGCCTAGTAGCCCTGATGAAGTAGTCTGATCAGCTACAAATGGAGTTTCTGATGAACCAACCATGGAGATCGGTGAAGAAGACGATGAACAGTGGTGAGAGAAAAGGGTTTTCTTTTGTTGAAAGGATAAATTCTTTGAAAGAGGTGAATGAGAATGAAACTTTAAATTTCCTTATATACGTAATTAGTGGTGAGAGAAAAATAGGTGTTTGGCGCTCCATAATCACTGAAAAGGTGCCTAAAAAGGCGCTTGCAAAGGCGTGACAGGTTGGTATGTGTGAGGCAACGTGATGTCAGGCTAAGTTTGCAAGCGCCAATATCGTAATATTATCCCTTAAAATCTACCTATTCGGTGTACACTTTTGTAGTAGTTCACCAATTTCTGTTCTCCGAATCTGAAAGTAATCATTACAACTATGAACCAGACTTTCTAAAAATCACAAGGATCTTCATGCAAGAGTTTGCCAAAGATAAATAAATAAAGCAAGTTATCTAAGGGATTCTAGTTATGTCATTAAAGACATGAAACCGTTGGATCTCAGGCAACAATCTCTTCCTTCGAAGTCAAGAGAGACTCAGAAGTGTCTATGTGGTATCCCGTTGAATTACGATCATCTGTTTGTTTAGAAAAAATGAAAGACTTCTTCTCATTTAGGCTTAAGGGTGGCTTCATCGTCAACCAAACTCCGAAACTCAACATAAGTCCGAACGTTCGGAAGAAGTACTTATCTGACCAGTGTAGCCATAAGAACAAGAATGCTTTGGAAATATCTGAATCGCTGGATAATATAGAAATCTCAAGATAAAAAAAAAAAAAAAAAAAAAAAAAAAAAAAAAAAAAAAAAAAAAAAAAACTGGATCTTATGGGAAGAAATGTCTTAGGTCTAGAACATTTCATTAAGAGATCACAAAAATAAAATAATGAGATTTCAAGGTACGAACCACGAAGGTGGATTCACATCAATTCCATGGTGAAAAGCTAAAACATATCAATTATTCACCGTCAATTCAGAAATGTATTTTGGATTTTGGGTTTCACTCAATTTGTGGTGATAACGAATTGAAGATCATGAACATAGAACTTGTGTAACCATAAACCTCAGTGGTAATCCCTGAGACTCTCAAGGGTTACGAGTGTGAAAATGAATGTGATGGAGAAGTATAGGAGGTGGTTCCGTAGAGAAATGTACATCTGCTATGAAAGAATAACCAAGCAGTTAACTATTAACTAAATATGAGAAGAGTAAGGTAGCTCGATGGCTTATGTTAATATTTTGACTGATTGGGAAGAAACGATTGGTATTATTGATTCATTAAGGCTTCAAACATAATGTCTCAGAGGCTTTGGACAACATGCAACAACATGCTTCTAGGGACACTTAACTAGTGCAAAGATTAGGAATTAAATACTTACCCCATCATTTGTAATTGAGAGTATCATGATATGTTCCTCCAATCCTAATAAATTATCTATTATTTTTGGTGTTTTAATTTTTCTGAAAAAGAAATTAAAAACATAAAATATTTTTGTATCTTTGATTTATCTGAAAAAGAAATTAAAAACAGAAAATAAAGAAAATATTTTTGAGTTTTTTTATTTTCTGACAAAGAAATAAAAACATAAAATAATAAAAACGAAAACACAAGTGTACAAATACCTAATAAAAACATAATATACAAAGCATACATGAAGTTACGAACCTCCGAATGAATAGTGGATTGCGAGTCACTCCAAGCGTACAGACCAATTCGCAGCGTAAGCAGTAGACTCCGAACCACTACGAGCATTCAGACCAATTCGTTGTATAAAAAATAGACTTCGAACTACTACGAGTGTTCGGACCATTCACAGCGAATTCTTAGCAACTACAAGATAGTTTCAGAATGGATTCAGCTTCAATCATTTCTAATCCTTAAAGTATTCTTTTGAAGGTTTGTTCAGGTAAGGCCTACGTAAAGATATCAGTCAGTTGATCAACTGTAACGCTCGTAGATTCGGGCTAGTCAATTTAGAGATAATAGTGGTCGAAAATGACTTTTCGACAAAAGATTATTTAGAATAAATAATCTTAACCAAGTTGTAGAATATGTCACAAGGTTTCCGTACATATAAAGAACGCCAAAATTCGAGTTATAACGAAGAAGTTATGACCCGTCGAAGTTTCGCGACGGAACCGTCACGATACCGGGAAGCGCAAACAGTAAAATTTCGATATCATGAGTTTTAGCCTTAGCGACCTAAATGAAAGTCGTAGAATACGTTAAACCAAGAGCATCCATAAAAAGAACGCCCAAATCTGACTTCATATGAGGAAGTTATGATTTTTCGAAGATTCAACTTAGTAGTGTACAGCCCAAAGTTTGAATATTAGATCGAGCGGTTTTTAGCCGACACAACCTAATCGAGAATCGAATATCTCATTATTTTCAGCGTAACGATAAATAGACAGACGGAAACGGACGTCGGATGAAGAAGTTATGAGATCGTAACGGACCAATCCTGTCCCGACCTGTTAAATAATATAACTTTTAAAATAATATCAAAATTAGCTGACGGAGTCTAAACGAAAGTTGTAGAGTACGTTCCCACCTACGCGTGGATATAAAGAATGTCGAAAATGGAGCTTGTATGTGAAAGTTACAAATTTTTAAATTCGAGTGTGCAAATTGCGAAATTGATGACGTTGCTCGATCGGGGTCGTCGCTTGCTGACCACGGTGGTCGCTTCAGATCTTGACACATCGCATCTTGGATGCCCAGCACTCGCATCGGACGCCCCACGTACCGTGTGCACCTCGAGCACAAACCTCCCACACCAAGCGTTCTACCCTTCCGCGGACCAGAGCAAGCCACGTCGCCCCACCGAAGCCGCAACACATGTTGTATGCACGAAGGTCTATGCCCCGTGTTGGTCCGAGGTACGCCCAGCGTACCGAGGCCTCGCAGGCTATTAAAAGGCAGAGAGGGTAGCTGACTTCTTCACTCATTTCTCCATTCTTTCTCTCACTACTTTCTCTCTCTAGCTCCCCTAAACGCTCCTAAGCCCTAGGTAAACCGCTTAGCTCCCAAAGGAAGCCCCGAGGCTCCCGGAGTCCCGAGAAAAAGGGTGTTTCGGTTCGGAAACGCTGCTCCAAGCGAAGCCCGGGTTTCATTAAAACCCGTTGTAAGTGAGCTATGCCTACGCAATTTTTAATATAACTTTTAAATAATTATAGTAATGTTATTAGGTCCTTAAAATAATTATATGGGCTATTAATATGAGTTATATAGAGTGTTGTTTAACGCTTATATAATAATAATAATAGCTACACTATTAATTAGTTGCGGTTAACGTTACACTAAACCCTAGTGATATTGATACTAGGTTTTATCGAGGGATAATTTTTTTGAGATAACGAAGCGTTGTTCGAAGGCAGAATCACCACCTTTTTCAGGTGAGTGCATAGTCTCTTTCATGAACATGATTTTAATACAAGTATTGATTGAATGTATTAAATATATGTTTATGTACGAATTATTTGATGTTGTCTGAATTACGTGTTAAAGAACATACCTAGTTATTTATAATGATTTAGGGTAATGAGGAAACCAAAAATTTGTTATGAGGGTCATTAGGTAGTATCTCCTTAAACATGCCATTGATCCAGAAGCACGGATTAGACATAGTCATTCGTGCCTAGTCCGAGAGTATGGATTGGATTCAGTCAACCGTCGTTAATCCGGGATTATGGATTAAGACAAAGTTAGTTGTTCTTAATCCGGGAATATGGACTAAGACATAGTCAGTTGTCCTTAGTCCGGGAGTATGGACAGGACATAGTCATCTGTCATTAATCTAGGAGTATGGATTTAGACACAGACCAATTGTCCCTCATGCGAGAGTATGGAATAGATACAATCAAGTACTCGAGAGCATGGATTAGATCCGGAGTAAGAGTTAAAATTTAAGGTCCGTGTGTATGGATAGTCTTGTTGTGAGGACTGACGGGGTGGGGGTAAGAGTTGATTATATATATGGGGAAATCGTATATTGTGTGAGTTTTTATATATATGTTATAACATTGTGGGATTGAAATCCCTATGTACTCACCAGGTTTCCCAACCTGATCTACTCAGCTTATTTATATCTCAGGTGTTGATATGAAGTCACATTACACTGAGAGATTAAGGAGATATAAATCACTAGAAATAATGAATGTAAGTTCTGTTTATGCTTATGTTTCTGTATTGACGTTGACATCCCAAATGCTTTAAAATGAATAAAAATACATTTCTTTAGAAATGTCTTGATAATGTAATTGTCATGTCTTTTTGGGAACAAATTCCGCAATGTTTTTCTTAAAAGAGATACTCTGATTATTTATAAAGTATAAACAAAATCGGTCTTTTTTGGCCGTGAAAATGGGGATGTCACAGTTGGTATCAGAGCATTAGTTTAAGCGAACTAGGAATATGGATTTATTTCTAGACTTAAACTTAGAATGCTAAGCGATGATTGTGAGGTGTGAGCACTAGCTTATTTTAGGAATTGTGCCTAAAATGCTTTTATTTTCTAAATGCTTGTGCCTGATATGCTGTTATGTGTTCGGATCCATGGTCTATTGCCGACCGTATCTGGAAACCTTATGTGTTTAGGATTCTAAGCGTTTAACTACGATATTAGAACTAGCATATAAACGTTTCGGAGTGATAATGATGATTTAAACGTCAATCCTAAATAAAGATCTAGATTCACCTTATTCGGTGTATAGATCAAGATGGCAAGGACCCGTAGCAGAAACGTGAATGCAAATGGGAACCGAGATCAACCCCTAGTGATACAACAAATACCAGTCATAGTAGAAGTTGCACCCGAGCCAATCACCATGGCTGCAGTACAAGCCATGATGTGGTCTATGTTAGCTAAACAAAAGGAAGAAATGAGGCAGATGTTGCCTGAAAATAGGGACGTACCTACAATGTCAGTTGAACAGCCCGAATTGAACGATGGGTAGTCAGAATGAGGGAACTACAGTGGGACCGTTAGTCAAGCCAACCCACCAATAGTTCGACAAAACAACCAGGATGACGGAGTCGGGAGGAATGCATGCAAGTACAAGGATTTTCTGACTTGCAAGCCATCAACTTTCACTGGAAAGGAAGATCCGATCGGGGTAATGGATTGGATTTCGGAGAGGTAGTTAGCTTTCATGACATGTGGTTGCAGAGGCAAACTACAAACCACATTTGCGGTACGCCAGTTCAGAGGAGGCGCGGTTCGTTGGTGGAACACTCTAGGGAAAACTATAAGCCCCAGTGAGCCCCTGCAACTGACATGGGCAGAGTTTTTGGTGCAGTTCAAACGTAAGTACTGCTCAACCCAAAATCTACTCGAGCTAGAAAACCAATTCCTTACCTTGAAGAAAGGAAGCATGTCTATTGATGAATACACCAACAACTTCACGGACAAGATTGAGTTTGCTTTGCGCCTTGTCCTGGACGAGCTGAAAAAAATTGACAAGTACGCAAAGGGATTTCCATGGGAGTATGCGGTGCCAGTACGTTAGGCACCTACTCTGGAAGCAGCTATCTGGGATGCCAAGTCTGTTGAAGATATGATCAAGGGAAGAGCCACCAACAAGATGGAGGTTGGCGAGAAGAGAAAGTTTGAAGGATCCTCAAGGTCCGACGAGAAGAAAAAATTCTCGAAGTGTGGTTCAAAGAAGTTCGAAGAAGGAATGCAATGGTGTGACAATTACAGAAAGAAGCACATTGGGAAATGATCTAAAGAGATGACCTGCTTTAAATGCAGGAAAACTGGTCATTATGCCAGTGAATGCACAACCAAGAGAGAAGTCTACTTTAACTGTGGTGAAGAGGGACACTTCAAGCAAGACTGACCAAGGAGAGAAGAAGCTACAAAACCAAATGTGCTGCCAAAACTGAAGGCAAGAGCATTCCATATGATCCTAGACGAAGCAGCAGACGATGCAAGGCATCAGGAGTGAGGATGGATATATGAAGATTAAGTTATGAAGAAGCCATGTAGATAGTCTGTTATGGTGTAGCCTATTAGAGGCATAGTCTTGGATGAACTTGAACACCTATGTAATCGTTTCAAGGAATAATATAAAAAAAACCTTCGTTTTGCTATCCAATGTGTTAAGACGTTGTGTGATTTTATTTTATGGTGACTTGGAAAACTGCGAGACAATACTTGGGACGAGTATGAATAGGTGTGAATGGTAGTAGAGGCCTATACTACCGGAAGCACATGACTCGCACTTGGATCAGGGAAGGTCATAAGGTTACCAAGAAACTAGTAATCGATACCATTTTATTCAAGAATGTCATTACCATTGTTTCGGTAATGACTAAGAATATGATTGTTATTTCGACCCTAGCGGTCATATCAAATTGAATCCGACTATGATAAGTATCTTAAATAGTTCAGAGAACCAAGCCCGATGTAGCATCTAACTTAAGCTAAAAGCTTGAAGTGAAAGACAATCAAAGCGATCAGTAGAGGTATTGCGATAGTTGCTTGTAGATAGAAATGCTACCTTTTAAGATGTGATTAGAACATGAAGGAAGGTATAGCCTATTCCGGAAGACTCTAAAAGACCTAAGTCTAAGCGTTGCAGCATACGATGATAAGTCATTAGAATATGACACCTCGTTCCATTGTAGTAATAAAAGAACTTAACTTAAGTTCGTATCTAGTGAGGATCGAGATTGTGACCTGAAGGTCATAATTTGGAGTCTAACGTGAGATAGGGAGCAAGTGCAAGATCGAGCATCGCCTGCAGTCAAGAAGTCTTAGAGTTAGATACTCATTCAAAGAAACATGAAAATTAAGGTTATTACTTAGGATGAATAAATAGCATATGGAGTCATCATGTGAGCCTTGTTTCGTTGATGATTTTGCGACGTAATCACCCTAAGGGGGAGATAATTGTAACGCCCGTAGATCCGGGCTAGTCAATTTAGAGATAATAGGGGTCAAAAATAACTTTTCTACAAAAGATTATTTAGAATAAATAATCTTAACCAAGTTGTATAATATGTCACAAGATTTCCGTATATATAAAGAACGCCGAAATCCAAGTTATAACGAAGAAGTTATGACCCGTTGAAGTTTCGCGATGGAACCGGCACGATACCAGGAAGCGTAAATAGTAAAATTTCGATAGAGCGAGTTTTAGCCTTTACGACCTAAACGAATGTCGTAGAATACGTTAAACCGAGAGCATTGATAAAAAGAACGACCAAATCTGACTTCGTATGAGGAAGTTATGATTTTTCGAAGATTCAGCTTAGTAGTGTACAACCCAAAATTCGAATATTAGATCGAGTGGTTTTTAGCCGCCACAACCTAAACCAGAATCGAATATCTCATTATTTGTAGCGTAAGGATAAAAAGATAGAAGAAAACGGACGTCGGATGAAGAAGTTATGAGATTTTAACGGACCAATCATGTCCCGGCCTGTTAAATAATTTAACTTTTAAAATAAATTCAAAATTAGCTTACAGAGTCTAAACGAAAGTTGTAGAGTACGTTCCCGCCTACGCATGAATATAAAGAACGTCGAAAACGGAGCTTGTATGTGAAATTTACGAATTTTTCAAGTCGAGTGTGCAAATTGGGAAATCTGATGCGAAATTGATGACGTGGCTCGATCATGCCCGTCTCTTGCTGACTAGGGTGCTCGGTTCGAATCTTGACACGTCGCATCTCGGACACTCAGCGCTCGCATCGGACGCCCCGCCTACCGTGTAAGCCTCGCGTACAAACCTCGTATGCCTAAAGTTCTACCCTTCCGCGGACCATAGCAAGCCACGTCGCCGCACAGAAGCCGCAACACGTGTTGTATGAACGAAGCTCTATGCCCCGCGTAGGTCCGAGGTACACCCAGCGTACTGAGGCCTCGCAGGCTATAAAAAGGCAGCGAGGGCAGCCGGCTTCTTCACTCATTTCTCCAATCTTTCTCTCACTACTTTCTCTCTATCTAGCTCCCCTAAACCCTCCTAAACCCTAGGTAAACCCCTTACCTACTGAAGGAAGCCCCAAGGCTCCCGGAGTGCTGAGAGAAAGGGTCTTTCGGTTCGGAAACACTGCTCCAAGCGAAGCCCAGTTTTCTTTAAAACCCGCTGTAAATGAGCTACGCCTACGCAATTTTTAATATAACTTTTAAATAATTATAGTAATGTTATTAGGTCCTTAAAAAAATTTATTTGGGCTATTATTATGAGTTATATAGAGTGTTGTTTAATGCTTATATAATAATAATAATAATGGCTAGACTATTAATTAGTCATAGTCAATGTAAGACTAAACCCTAGTGATATTGATACTAGGTTTTATTGAGGGACAATTGTTTTGAGATAACGAAGCGCTGTTCGAAGGCAGAATCACCACCTTTTGCAGGTGAGTGCATAGTCCCTTTCATGAACATGATTTTAATACAAGTATTGATTGAATGTATTAAATATATGTTTATGTGTGAATTATTTGATGTTATCTGAATTACGTGTTAAAGAACATACCTAGTTATTTATAATGATTTAGGGTAATGAGTAAACTTAAAATTTGTTATGAGGGTCATTGGGTAGTATCTCCTTATGAGTACGAGTGAGATATATACGGGGAATAGAACCCTTAAACATGTCATTGATTCAGAAGCACAGATTAGACATAGTCATTCGTCCCTAGTCCGAGAGTATGGATTGGACTCAGTCAACCGTCGTTAATCCAGGAGTATTAAGACATAGTCAGTTGTCCTTAATATGGGAGTATACATTTAGACATAGTCAGTTGTCGTTAGTTCAAGAGTATGGACAGGATATAGTCATCTGTCATTAATCTGGGAGTATGGATTTAGACACAGACCAATTGTCCCTCATCCGAGAGTATATAATAGGTACAATCAAGGACTCGAGAGCATGGATTAGATCCGGAGTAAGAGTTAAAATTTAAGGTCCGTGTGTATGGATAGTTTCGTTGTGAGGACTGACGGGGTGGGGGTAAGAGTTGATTATATATATGGGGAAATCGTATATTGTGTGAGTTTTTATATATATGTTATAACATTGTGGGATTGAAATCCCTATGTACTCACCAGGTTTCCCAACCTGATCTACTCAGCTTATTTATATCTCAGGTGTTGATATGAAGTCACATTACACTTAGAGATTAATGAGATATAAATCACTAGAGATAATAAAGGTAAGTTCTGTTGATGCTTATGTTTATGTATTGACGATGACATCCCAAATGTTTTAAAATGAATAAAAATATATTTCTTCGGAAATGCCTTGATAATGTAGTTATCATGTTTTTCTGGGAACAAATTCCGCAACGTTTTTCTTAAAAGAGATACTCTGATTTTTTATAAAGCATAAACAAAATCGGTCTTTTCTGGCCGTGAAAATGGGGACGTCACATCAACATATCTCACATAGTGAATTTCAACATTGCCATCTTCCACGTGATCCTTAATGAAATGATACCTCAATGCAATATGTTTAGTATTGGAGTGTTGCACTGGGTTGTGGCAAATACGAATTGCACTCTTAGAATAGCGGTATAAGGGGATTCGCTTCATATTTATCCCATAGTCCCTTAGCTGACTTTGAATCCAAATTACTTGTGAGATACAAGAGGCAGCTGCAATGTACTCAGCTTCAGCAGTCGATAAGGAGACACAAGTCTGCTTTTTAGATTGCTAACTGACAAGTTTGCCATCAAGAAATTGACATCCCCCAGTTGTACTTTTTCAATCTAGACCACATCCACCATGATCAGCATCATATAATTCTTGCACAAAGTACCCTAAGCTAGAAGGGTACCAAATTCCGAGCAAGGAGGTTCGCTTAAGATATCTAAAGATATTCTTTACGGCGGTCCTGTGGGGTTCGCGAGGATTTGCTTGAAACCTGGCACAATATCAAATAGAAAACATAATGTCTGGACAAATAGTGGTTAGATACATCAATGAACCTATCATTTTCCGATAAAGAGTCATATCAGCAGCTAGTTTGTCCAAAGATGGTGTTAGCTTCGTTGTGAATGTCATTGGAACCTTCAACTTTGAATCTCCTATTGGATTAGGTGTCTAAGCCCATAACTATACTTGATATGTACTTGAATTGATAATAGCAATGTCCTTTTGGATTGCCATCAAACCTGGCAATTGAATACGATAACTGTTGGAGAGAGAAGAATGATTTATTAATTTATTAATTGGTTAATAAATTAATTAGAAATCAAGATAAATGATTTATTAATGTATTATGGATATAATATATTAATTAGAAATCATATTGTTTAATTAATATTTAATCAGAAATTAATTTGGAATTAATTTTATGATTAAAGAATTAACTGAAACTGCATGAACTAAAGGTGACAATGTTCAAAAGTTGAGCATTGAGCATTCTAGAACCTCCCTTAGAGGTGGGGAATGAAATCAAGAGTGTCCTAGGGTTTCCTTGGGCTCTAAGGGTTCCTTGGAAGCCTTAGGGAGGAAGTTAAGGGATTATGTTTATCTAAGATACACCTGCCTTATCCTAAACCTTCCTTATCACCTATATAAACGCCTATAGGGTTACATTTCGTCCAATGCACTCCAATAAAGGATAAGGGCCGAAATTCCACTATACTTCTCTCTTTCCATAGTAATCCTTGGTTTCTAGGTTTGTTTGTGAGCCATTAGAGGCGCGACGCTTTTGGCGCTTGCTACCAAAGTTCAAGATCTTCTAGGATTTGATTGTTATTACAATATAACAATAAAGGTGTGTATCCTAATCCTAATTATATGTTAATTTCGAACATTACATGTCCCTCCTTGGGTTTCTAGTTTTTGTGTTCAATTCTTGCATGTCTAATAGTGAAAACATAGATCCCCAAATTAGGGTTGCATGCACACATAGGATTGTTTGCTATGTATAAAGCCCATCAGTGGTGTCAGAGCTTTTGGTTGCTGTTTTTAATTAGATTTGATATAAATGTATGAATTTTACAAATTAGGGTTTATGGAAAATAAACCCTAGGGCTTGGATTTTCGAAATTTCTTAGGTTTTCTTGAACCCTTTTTCCTTTGGCCCCATATTTTCGATTTTAGGGTTGATAAACCCTAGGGTTTTCGAAAATATCTTCCTCCCTAAGATTAGATTTCAAAATTTTAGGAATTAGAATAATGTTACCATTGGTAATTATCTTATTAATTGTTAAATGGATAATTAAAGATCTTATAATTATCCCATCCCAAATTTTCGAATTTTAGGGGATAAATGGATTAGTTTAAATTAATTGTTTAATTTAATGGATAGTCCTTCAAGATTTAATAATTTATATGAATTGTTTAATTTTCGATAATTATTAAATCAAAGTTTTGATATTTAAGATTTTAAAATTAAAAAGTATTAATCTTCAAAAAAAACTTAATTTGATTAAAACCCTTGTATTTTGAAATGTTTAAAATACACCCTTATACTATTTTAATATTATAAGATTAATAATTTATATATATATATATATATATATATATATATATATATATATATATATATATATATATATATATATATATATAAGATTAAGCTAGTCTTACCGTTAGTAGGCCTCATTCACTAAGCCGATCTATAAGGGGGTATAAGGTTGATGCCTATAAAATGGCAGTTTAATGGGTATGCACTCTCATCCACCGCTTCTTTGATTGGTGGAGGGTCGTTAGCCGAACGGGTAGGATAAGGCAACTAATTCCTCATTAATGAGTATAATGATTATATAAAGTAACTAAATGCTTTTACAAATTCCCAATCTTAGTTACTTAAGGAAAAATGTGAATTTGGTGCTAATCCATGAAATTGCACATTGCACCTTGTTGGTCGTTAATGGAGCGTGTGTGGTTAACCGACACACTAATATGGGACCAATGAAAGATGGAAATGGGTAGCTCATAGTTTATCATAGATCAATGGAGCATGTGTGATTAACCGACACATTGATTAGACGATACACATCCTCGAGAGTACCAAGCTAATTTGCATGGTTATTCACACTTTGTTTGTAATCCTTAACATCCTAGTCACAAACTTGAAGGGCATAATCGAGATTAAACATGCCATTGAAAAGTTTCAATAAATCTCAAAAGATCTAGAGGTTTCAATTCATTTAAAACCCAATTTTCAATTTTTCGTTTTTCATGGTGGAAATTGGTAAATCGTCATTTACCTACCTTCAAATATTCTGTAACTAGATTACAACATCCCTCTTCCGAGTTGTAGAATGTTGTGTACGGTCCTAGCCTTAATATTTCATTTGGGTGTTATATTAAGGATTGAATCAACTAACTTGAATTTCTCCCGTTTTATAGATGCCAAGATCTAACAACTGTGGTCTTCCCGATTCCTAAGGAAAAAGTTTTCCACATGAAAATGATGTTCCACGATTAGATCATGGAAACATAAATCGTTCTTCACTTCCTCCACCTCCTCCAATAATTCTCGTTGACCCACATGTTTGAAAACTTGAAAAGTTCAAGGTCACTTAAGCCTTATTGGCAAGCAAACACGAAAAAGGAAAGTCTGTATATGCTCACGTCTTGGATATGAAGTTGCATATTGACAAATTAGGGATGTTGAGTGTCAATGTCTCAAGGATGTTGGCTGTTGACTTGGTTCTTCAATCACTTCCTGAAATCATATAGTCGGTTCGTTAAAGATTACTATATGATGGACCACGACGTGACCCTCATTGATCTTAACTATTTGCTTATTACTGTTGAATCAGAACTGATTTGGCGCACTAGTAAAGCAAATTTGACTGGTAGATCAACCTCCCAAACTTCCATGGACATTGAAAATGGCAACATTGGAAGTCTAGAAAAGTTTTCACTTCCCAATGGAAATGGATTGGCCATAGTCAAACCATCTTCCCCGATGGTAATAGTTAAATTGTAGTGGTAGTGTTTTTTTTTTCCGTGGGGGAAAGTTATCATAGTATTATTATAGTATGAGTGGCTATAATTTTATTTATTTAGGGTAAGCTTGAAATGGTTCATTGAAATCGAGTTAGTTGTCTGATTTTATAATCTGGTGCAATTGTGAACACTGTTGTAAGCCTAATTGATGAAATACACGGTGGGTATTCTTAATTTGGTTAATGAAGGTTATAAACCCTAACTTATGGAATTGTAATAAATTTGAGATTTAGCTAATTATTTATAGAGATAAGTCATTCAATACTTGTATTATAGAGCTTAGTTATTTTGTGAACAAATGGTTACCGAATTCAATAGTGGTCGGTGAATGATCATTGCAGTTGAATATGACAAAGCTTCCTGTGAATTGAGATAAGTTCCAAAGAACTTGATATTTTTACTGAATAGGTTTTGGCAAAGTGATAATTTAAATGGCTAGTGGTCAAAACAGAAGTTAGTTTTCACTAACTAGTAGGGTGAGTAGCCACATTTCTTTTCTAGATGATTGGTATCTAGATGTATGCTTAGTATTGTATTATATGATAAATACAACATTATTATGCTTATATTGGAATGATTGGTTATATATGGTCGAAATTTGTATTAAATTGATATAGCTATACTATATAATAGGTTTTGCTATGTAGAGTATAGGGAGATTTATTCGAATTATAATAACAAATTATATATGAATAAAATAGTTAGTTAGAGTGTAATTTGTTGAATGTTGTGAAGTGTCATTATAGTCTGTTATTACTACAAGTTATAGCTAAATTGATATTGAGTTGTTTTTATCTAGTAAAACTAAATTTATAGCGAGGTGTTGTTGTGTGGGGTGATGAGTTCATTTTGATGAACAACATTTAGGATTATACTATGTGAGTTTGATAACTAGTTAGTCGTATCTAGGTGTTTATGGCTATGAGATATTGTGAGTAGATATAGTGGGTTGTTGGTGCGGGATGTTCATATACATGGTTTTACTTTATGGTCATTGTATTATATAGATTAAGTATCTGAGTTGTATTGAGCAGTTGTAGTGTAACGTAACTTTCTAGTTCGTTGTACAATCATTGTTGAATACAATTTTATTATTGTATAAACTAGAGGATAGAGATTGAACGCAGTAGAGTTATCAAATGATAATAATGGCCGAAATACTATAATTTTGTATAGTTATATTGTAGTGTTAATCTGTATAATACCACGGTGGAAAGGTTATCAAAGTATAACAGTGACCAGCAATATGAGTGACTACAAATATATTATGGAGATTTATTGGTAGCAATAATAGTGTGAATAACTGTAAATTTGATAATTGGAGGTTTGATGTAATAATAACCAATTCTAGTTTATACGAGATTGAGTGAAAAGAACTTTGGAGATTGTATAAGTTATCCATGTGTTGATATACTTAGTTGGATAGCTATTTCTTACCACGTAACTAATCTCTTCTAGCTTATTCCTTATTGTTATGTACCTTTAGGAGGTTCAGGTGGACACGACAAAGATATATGAAGTTTGGTACCACCTAACTCGGATCCTTACTTGATCAAATTTGTTAGATTATTTTGATAACTTCTAGTATTGATTGGTAAATACAAGTCTGCACTATACTATTTTATAATTTAAAAACGAAATTTTTTGGTTGTACTTTGGGTTAGAAATTCATGTGTTACAACTGGTTTGGCTAAGAAATCGGGACTCCCTTTATAGTACAAAAATTCTACTAATGTATCTGCCATTGCGAAAATGTAAGTCTCTATCTATAGATCTAAATCAGTCATCAATGAAATGCAAACAATCAAACAGAGTGTAGAAGAAGTAGAGAGAGAATTAAGTCAAGCATGAAAACATTTATATCACATAAATGTCAGGTACTGTGACAACCCGAAGTTCGTTCCGTCGTCGTAACCCGATACGTCATTAAAATTTTGCCGTGTTAAATTGTTTCCGTTCGTTTCTAAATTAAGTCATTTATTTTTGTTATTATGACTTAATAATTGTCCTAATACGTTAAAAATCCATGGAAACGCTTCAATTTATTAATTTGAAAAATTATTGTTTTATTCCGTCAAGTTATAAAAATAACTTAATCGGGTGCAACCAAAAGTCACGTCTAACGTCTATATCGGGTAGAATTCCACCGTGTCCAGAACTTAGGACCTATTTAAAGCTCAACAGACTTCATTTGAAGCCTTTCCTCTCTCTCTCACTACTCTCTCTCTCTCTCTCTCTAACCTCTCTCCTCAAATCCACACTTTAAGTCCAAAAATCATTGAATCCAAGCCCCAAATCATCAAGGTAGCTTCCTTAGCTCCTAGTATAACATCTTTAGCCTTCATTTTCGAGTTTAAATCATGAAATAGGACCATATTCATGAGTTTACGGCCCTAGAACAGTCCTAGGCCGTGAACTCATATAAATTGGGTTTCGGAGCCCAAAAACCCTTCCAATCGACCTTTGGAGCTTAGATATGACTTAGGGGCTTACCAAAATGGACTTAGAACACCTTGAACTTAATTTTTGGAGAGTAAACATGAGTTTACTGCCCAAGATCATGCTTGGGCCGTAAACTCCATATCATGGGGAGTAAACTCATTTTGAAGTGTTAAAATGTCATTTAAACACACCAATAGCCTTGGAATAAATTCTAGAATAAACCATAAATGAATTAGAAGCCTTAAACTCAATGAAAACCCCTCCCTTAGGAGTTCACGGCCGTAAACCCCCCAAGGATGGGTTCATGGGCTGTAAACTCCTATAACATAGTCAAATGATGCCCTAAATTCCATCCAAGGCTTGTAAAATGAGTTTAAATCACATGTGATTGTCCTAGCACCACCAAAACACATAAGGAATGGGTATGGGGGAGTTTAGGGCCGTAAACTCCTAGTTTACTGCCGTAAACTCCATTAAATGGTCCATGTGTAAGTCTAATCCACTCCTATGCCCTAGATTTGATCATAGCCAATTTTTCCAAGTCATATAAGGCCATTTAGCACCATAAATCCCACACCCATGAGTTCACGGCCGTGAACTCATCTAGAGTTGGTCTTAGGGTCGAAAACTCCATAAGGGGGTTTGCTCTCGAAGAGTGAACACATTATTCAATCCATATGTGTCCTTAAATGCCACTCGGGTCCCTCCAAACACTTGTAATAATGTGTTTTCGCATCTAGAAGCATATGTCCCTAACAAATAAATAATTTAAGTCCTAATTAGATACATATGTGTATCTTTTCATAATACATAGGAATCTTGTGCGTTTGCAAACCCAGAACTGACGTTTAGGATCCAAACCGACGCGTTTCTCAACCGGTGAGTTCATACCCCTACCCTTTTTCAAATGTTTTTCAAATGTTTTCACGAGGGAATACAAGCAAAAGTACAAGGAAATCTTGTACTCATACTTATTGTTTTCAGTTTAAATGTCTATATTTTGTTTTTTTTTAATATCGAAAATTGTGTTTATCAAATAGTTCGAATTTCAAAGTTAGCTTCCAGACTAATCATAGATTTCTTGATAAAATGTTACAATCTAAATTATATTTCATAATCTACGAATAATTCATACTAATCATCAATTAGAACTAAAACGAATACGAAAGCACAACTAGGAACAGCACGAATACGAAAGCACAACTAGGAACAGAACGAATACGAATACAAATACGAATACAAATAGTATTACAAGTAGAAATAGGGATACGAATACGAATACGAATACGAATAGTATTAGAAGTAGAAATAGGGATACGAATACGACTGCGAATACGAATATGAATACGAATACGAATACGAATACAAATACGAATATGACTATGAATACGAATACGGATACGAATACGAATACGAATACGAATACGAATACGAATACGAATACGAATACGAATACGAATACGAATACGAATACGAATACGAATACAAATGGAATTAGAATTAGGATTAGGAGTAGGAATACGAATATGAATGCGAATACGAATACGAATAGGACTACAAATATAAATACGAATACAAATATAAAATACGAATATGAATATTATCAAGGATAAGAATATGAATATGAAGGCGCACATCTAGGTACATTCAAGTGTAACACAATTAGGATATCAGAATACCTAGCTAATATGACAAGTATAATAGATAATCAAATATTACATTGGAGTTCAATAACTAAACTATTAGGAAAATATGGGATTTTCCCGGAGTATCATACAACACGTAATCGAATTGGTAACAAATGATAACTAAACTGTTTTAAATAAGAAAATATGGGATTTTCTTGGATAACAACTTTTTCAGAAAACAAAGGAACTCATTCTTTTCAAAACAAAACCGCTTATGAACTCACCAGCTTTATGCTAATTTTCAAACTGCTTGTATTCTCAGGTCCATTTTAGACAGGTACCCAACGATCCTTTTTGGAGAAGATAGAGCGTACAGAAGACTCGTCTCTACTTTTGTTCATATATACATATGTATAACACTTGTAACACTTTACTTTTGAACAGATGTAAATTCTAATATGTAATGTAATGGTTGTTTACTTGCTTACTATGTACATTGGATTTGATACTCAACGTGGAGTCCGCCCCGGAAATGTTTCCGCCTTCGGTTTTCGGGGTGTGATAGGTACACCTTGGAAAACACATACATACATCACCCTATAACAGACACAGACTAAGACTATTTATACCACCTGAAGTAGCACACAAGTGTGCAGCCGCACACACATGTATGACCGCACACACAGTGTGCGGCCACACACACATGTACAACATCACACACCCACAACCAAGTTACAATCACCACAACACTCCCTATCATCCTACCAAGACCTATACAATAGAATTCCTAGCCCAAACCACAACATCACATACTATCAATCTCCCCCTGGTTTGAGGCTAGCATAGACTTGGTCTTCATTCTTCTGGAACTTTGAAAAGCTTCAGGTCAGCTTTTCCCATGGATCCCATCCATAGCTTTCCATTTATGATAGAGGCGACCATTCTAGTGAATTCCTTGGCAGCAACCTCCATGACATCTTTTCCGCAAATAATTTGGTGACGAGCTAGGGTATGAATGTCTCTCTCCCTAAATCTCAGAAGATCCTTTGCGCAGACGAGTCTCAGAACGGTGTCCGAAAATCTATTTTATGGTTTAGACGCTTATGACCTCCCCCTCTATGCCCTGGGGTTATATATATTCTCATTGTCCCTGTTTTTGAACTTGATTGCCGCAGTTTCCATTTCGTCATCAAAGGCCCAAAACTCCAGATCATCAAGATATCCCTCCTGAAAATGTTGTGGAATGGGAATCTCTTTGACTTGATTTGTAGCAGGCCACAACACGATCTTCATTGGTCGGTTAGTCTCATGATCAAAAATATCCTTATCCTTTATAAGCATCGCTTTTTCCATCTTTATTGATGGGAAGTTATCCCTAACCAGTCTGTCCATAAACTGCTTGAAAGTTGTAGCGCCATGATCATTAGAGGGATTGTGGAATGGGGCTCTTGAGAGTTCAGAGAGATCGACCTTTGTCCATGAGTGAAAATCATGGATGTTTCTGTAGTATTATGAGTAACCAGAATTCCTATTAACCACCCATAGATTAGACTCAGGATCATAACCCCACATTCTGATCCTGGAGCGATCTCCATATTCGTCACCAAATTTTCTCTTTTTAAGATCCGTCACTGTCAATTCAGGATCCTTTTACTTGCAATTATCGTTTGAATTCTTCATAAAGAGCAATCCTTCATTTTCATCTGCAGTGACGGTATTCTTTCCGTGCCTGATCGTGATTCGAGGTCTGGCATTGTCGGGTTCCTTTTCAAATCGATCAACGATGGTGGTTGTTCTTGGAGGAGGAGGATCAACATGAAAGTCGCTTTCTGAAGGTTGAGAGGAAGCAGTGGGAGGATCTTCAAAACCATGAGGTTGTTGAAACAAAGATTTAAGCATATCCCAAAAAGCGTCAAAAAGCTTGTTCTTCAAGTTAAAGTAAAAGGCAGTTACTGACCCAAGATTAGTTTGCAGGTCAATAATTTGTTTTGTCTTTGAGGCATTCTCTGACTGAAGCTCAGTGATACGGTTGCCATATTGTTCTAGAAAGATGTCCTTTTCAATGTTTTTCTGTTTCAAATGCCAACTTCTTCTTGAAGTTTGGATACAGCAGCATTTCCATCCCCTGAGCGACCTTCCTCAAAAGATATTCCCTTTGCACGGGAGGAAGATGCTGGGCTATTTTGAGATAAGTGTTTAGGGAGTCTGATAGAAGCCTCATCAAGCGACGGTCTCGTTGGAGAATATGTCGGAACATTAGATGGTCCTCCTGTCTCATGTATGGTACATGGACCTTCATGGGATTGGAGGGGTGGTGTTGCAAAAGTTGCGGTGATGACAGTGGCTGAAACAGGTGGTGACTGGCTTTGACTGAACACTCCCTGCCTCAAATTTTGATTCCTTCCTTGTACGGGAGGCAGAAAGGTCTGTGTCTGTGTCGAGGTAGATGTAGGAGTAGCAGAATCTAGGGGAGGAATCCTTGAATCTGTACCTTGTTGACTAAAATTTTCTTCCATTTGGGTAGATGAAGGAGGCATAGTTTTAAGAGTCTTCTTTGCAACCCTAGTCTTGGTTGCAGTTTGAGCAACTTCATCAACCTTTTTAAAGAACCTGTCGGAGAGATCTAGACCTGTGTCAAGTTCATTTTCATGTTCAAAGTCGAAGTTGAAGGGAATGGCAACATTGTCAAGTCCTGAGAAGTCCATGTCATGTAGAAATTCGTCATTTCCTTCATGTTCTCCTCTATCTACATCTATACCAGAATCACTCTCATCTTCGACAATTTGTATCATTTCATGTTCTGATACAACTCTGGCCACTGGAGAGTTTAAACCTTCTTCATTTTCAGGTTCAGAAGAAGAAATGACCACATCGTCAGTCTCCGTAGGACAAGAAGATTCGTTGGGCTCCGACTGATCATTCTCCTCGGCAAAGATGCCAAATCTGATTAAAGGATATTTTCCTTCAAAGTTGAGGTTTCTAGATCTCTTTTGCTTCATTAAACCAAAAGCACTTGGGCCAAATGACTTGATATCCAGGGTCTCTCATTTCCTTTCAATCTCAGGATGCATGACGTTTAGGATTAGTTGGATAAACCTTGGATACATCAGAGACTTGTCCCTTTCGTTTCCTTCAATATTCAAAATCATCTCATGCAAGATAAATTTTGAAAAATCAAAGTTTACGCCAAAGGCCAAAGCAGTGATGGCACTAGTATTCACCAAGGATATCTCGTTAGCACTAGATCTGCATCCTGAAATAAAACTCTCAAAAACATGAGCCAGATATTTCCAACAAGGTGGCAAAAGCTTCTTGTGGGTAGGTGGAAAGGTTCCTTCATAGCCCATTTGTCCAAGAACTTCCTCAATCTAATTAACATCAATCTCCCTTAGATATTCATGCTTATCACCAATTTGTAGAGTTTCGCGAATGATGTCTTCTAAGACTAATACTTTCTTCCCTTGTACATATGCTTCGAGATATTTCTCATCGTCATTGTTTCTTTTCACAGAAGCGCTTCCCTAAAACTCTTTAATCAGACTTTGCTAAATTGTTGGACTAAATGTGAGAGTAGAGACCAAGCAACATCTTCTCAGACCATCGACAATAAATTTGAGATTGTTGTGGGCCACTGGATGATCTTCTAGTAAAATGGCCAAGTTGTGCACTTTTGCAAACTCAGAATCTCCCATGATTTTCTGGAAAAGGCAAGTATAAATTTAAAACATTAGAAAGTTTAAGAGAATTACCATTTAAAAAATTTAAATCAACATCAGGTATGTACCCATACACCTAGATTCAGCCACACACACAAGGTGTACGGCCACACACGATGTACTGTTACACACAGATTTCAACTGCACACAACGCTAATCGCATACGAGTCTAACCGCACACGGATGGTGCGGCAGTACACGGGTCAATCACACACGTCGCTACCATACATGAGGATGCGACCGTACACAAGTCAACCGCACACAGGGTCAGCCCCACATGGCCAGCCGTACACGGTGTGTGTGGTTGCACACGCACAAATGATACCGATTCAATGTCGATTTTAATCAACAACTGTATTATGGGAGTCGATTTCATCATACTAATGAATATTAAACTTTATTTTCAACGAAAAATGAGATGAGATCTTGAAGATCAGAGAGCGAAAGAACGGAAGAGTGTGCGGTCGACTTTTCAGAGGAGTAAAAGTGAAAAATGAAATTTGACCGCACATTCCCCCTTTTATATAATCCAATAAGGCTGCGTCTCCCACTTCATCTTTTATCTTTTTACAATAAAAGCCCAAAGCCCAAAATATTTTGAAAAACAAGAAACATTTTGAGGATTAATTAAACTAAAATAAAAAAAAATTAGAATAAAGTAAAATAATAATAATAAAAAAATTCGAAGATTTAACCAATCCAAAAAAAATGAAAATAAAATAGAAATAAAATATAACTTTATTCAACCTAAATTTAATCCACTATATTGAAGTCGAATAACCTTTTGTGATACGGGATCAAAGTTGATAGACAATAATTGTCCGTTTATCAGTCTCTCTCCCTTCATGAATAGATCTGGTCGATCGCCAGTATTGTGGTCCACTTAAACACAAAAAATTTGTGACAAGATTTAGGAATTCTATCAATGACAAGACAGATTGATCCTAAGTTACTAGATAAAAATTACTAAGGACCATTCATCTGACGACAACCAAGGATATTGTTGTCCACCTAAATTGAGCAGCGAGATCTACAGACAATCTAGAGATGTTCAATTTTAAGTGTACTAGAACATGTTTCCCGCTTCCTGATATACCCCAATAATCGAGAAGTAGAAGGTTGCATATGTTGTGTACCAGGTTGGATTGTTAATCAGACGAAGGAGACAGCATATGTGTGACATCCCCAAAATCACGGCCAGAAAAGACCGGTTTTGTTTATGCTTTATAAAAATTAGAGTACTTCTTTTAATAAAAATGTTGCGGAATTTGTTCCCAGAAAACACGATATATACGTTATTAAAACATTTTCGAAGAAACGTATTTTATTCATTTTAAAACGTTTGGGATGTCATTCGTTAATACAGAAACATAAGCATAAACAGAACTTACATTTATTGACACTAGTGATCTACATCTCTTTAAATCTCTTAGTGTAGTGTGACTTCATATCAACACCTGTGATATAAATAAACTGAGTGGGTCAGGTTTGGAAACTTGGTGAGTACATAGGGTTTTCAACCCACAATAATATAATTATTATGTTCAAACAATCAAACAATCAACCCAATTACCCATCCCCAATATCTTCTTTATTCTTAAGGATCTACCCTAAGAATCAACCATTCCTTGTTCATACATTCCTAAGGATCATCCTAAGGAATCGGCACAATGTCAATCCTCAGTTGATACAAACTTAAGATAAGTTCTTTTATTATTTCAGTGGACTGATGTGTCATATTCTAATGACCTCTCATTATATGTTGCAAAGCTTAGACTCAAGTTTCTTAGAGTCAAATTCCAGAATAGACTATACCTTCCTTCATGTTCTAGATCACATCTTGAAAAGGTAGTATTTCTAGCAACCTTCGTGATACCTCTACTGATTGCTTTGATTAATTCTTCTGGCTTAAGTCGGTGCTACATCGAACTTGGTTCTCTGAACCACGTAACATACTTATCGTAGTCGGACTCAATTTGATATGACCACTCGGGTCAGAATATCAACAATCTTTTTAGTCATTACCGAAACAATGGTAATGACATACTTAAATGAAACGAAATCATTTACTAGTTTCTTAGTAACCTTGTGACTTTCCCTGATCCAAGCGTGAGTCCTGTGCTTCCGGTAGTATATGCATCTACTACCTTTCACACCTACTCATACTTGTCCCAAGTATTGTCTCGCAGTCCCCAAGTCAGCATTCAAGAAAATCACATAAAAGTTTAACACATCAGATAACAAAACGAAGGTTTTATTATTTCTTGAAACTATTACATAAGTGTTCAAGTTCACCCTAGGCTATGCCTCTAGTAGGCTACATCATACAATACTATGGCTACTGCATAACTTGATCTTTGGATATGAAGTCCTCATCTTTGATTCCTCGCATGGTTTTCTGCTTCGTCGAGGATCATGTGGAATGCCCTTGGCCTTGGTGGCATTTCTGGTCTTGCCACTTTATTTTTCCCCGGGCATTCCCTAGAAATATGCCCTTCTTTGTTACATCCATAACACACCTTCTTGTTGGATGCACACTTGCTGGCGTTATGCCCTGTCTTTCCATATTTGTAGCAAGTCACCTCCTCGTCACATTTCCCGAAGTGCTTCTATCTACACTTCTCGCACCACTTGGATTCACCTCCTTCTCCTTCTTCAGTCTTTGAGAATTTCTTTTACTTGTTGGATTTTAAAGATCCTTCATGCTTCCTTTTCTCGCCAACTTCAGCTCTCTCCAGACCTTTTTCCCTAATCTGGGTCTCGACATTCCTGGCTGCCCAGATGGCTCCTTTCAAAGTGGTTGCTTGCTTGACCATTGGTCCAAAGTCTGCTAGTAATCCATGGGCAAACTTATTGACCTTGGAGAGCTCAGTTGGAACTAGATAAGGAACAAGCTTCATTTTCTCCGTAAAATTCGCAGCATACTCGATGACACTCATATTTCCCTTCTTTAGATTCTGAAACTCGTTGTTGATCTCCAGAAGATCCTGTTCAGAGCAGTACTGCATTTTTAGCTGCACCAGAAAATCCTCCCATGACATCTTGCTCGCTTCTCCTTTGGGCATCGAATCAGCTAGAAGCTTCCACCAGCTTAGTACTCCAGATTTCAACAAAGGAACCATGAGAGCGGTCTTTTGCCTGTTGCTACACTCGCAACTCTCAAACATCGTCTCCATCTCGGAGATCCAGTTCATGACTTCCACTGGCGTCGGGCTTCCAGATAGACTCGGTGGTTTGGACGCCATGAAATCCTTGTATTTGCATCCACGTCCGTCATTTCCTCTATCCTGGTGGTTTTGCCTAACTATCGGTGGGTTGGCTTGACCAACAGTTCCACTGTATTTTCCCTCCTCAGTCTGCCCTTTGTTCAACTCGGGCTGTTCGATCTGTATGGTCGCCTCCTCTCGATTTTGCTGGAGCAAACGTCTGGTTTCCTCCATTTGACGATCCGACATCGCCTGGATCATCGCTTGAACTCCGGCCATGGTTATTGGCTTAGCAGCGGCTACCACAACCGGTATTTGCTCAATCACTGGGGGCTGATCTTGGTTCCCATTTGCATTCACGTTTCCGCTACGTGTTCTTACCATTTTGATCTATACACCGAATGAGGTGAATCTAGACCTTTTCTTAGGATTGACGTTTAAATCATCCATATCACTCCGAAACGTTTACATGCAAGTTGTAATATCGTATTCGTACGTTTAGAATCCTAAACACATAAGGTTTCCAGATCCGGTCGACAACAGACCATAGATCCGATCAAACTATAGCATAACAAATCATTTAGCACATAAAAGCAATTTAGGCATCATTCCTAAAATAAGCTAGTGCTCACACCTCACAATCATCGCTTAGCATTCTAAGTTAAAGTCTAGAAATAAATCTATATTCCTAGTTCGCTTAAACTAATGCTCTGATACCAACTGTGACATCCCCAAAATCACGGCCAGAAAAGACCGGTTTTGTTTATGCTTTATAAAAATCAGGGTACTTCTTTTAATAAAAATGTTGCGGAATTTGTTCCCAGAAAACACGATATATACGTTATTAAAACATTTTCGAAGAAACGTATTTTATTCATTTTAAAACATTTGGGATGTCATTCGTTAATACAGAAACATAAGCATAAACAGAACTTACATTTATTTACACTAGTGATCTACATCTCTTTAAATCTCTCAGTGTAGTGTGACTTCATATCAACACCTGTGATATAAGTAAACTGAGTGGGTCAGGTTTGGAAACTTGGTGAGTACATAGGGTTTTCAACCCACAATAATATAATTATTATGTTCAAACAATCAAACAATCAACCCAATTACCCATCCCCAATATCTTCTTTATTCTTAAGGATCTACCCTAAGAATCAACCATTCCTTGTTCATACATTCCTAAGGATCATCCTAAGGAATCGGCACGAAGTCCATCGTCACCAGGGTTTAGGCACTAAGTCTGCATAGTCACCGGAATTTATACAATAGGCACTAAGTCTGCATAGTCGCCAGGGTTTTGGCACCAAGTCTGCATGATCGCCAGGGTCTAGGTATCAAGTCTGCATGATCACCAAGGTTTAGAGTACACTGGGTGAACACATCGTTCACAACACCTACAGGTTGTGAGCCTGCTATTGTTCCACTGGACTATCTAGGATAGTCTGTGGTTGTCATCCATACTCTGCTGAATGACGGAGACATCGTTTGGGAAAAAGGCTTCTCACATCGTACACCTCTCACCCACACCTCATAGTCTATATCACCTCTCAACTGATCATCCAACTCATATTTCATCTATTATATCTACCCATGTTTTACCCCAACATTTTCGTAGATATAAAATACATATATAGTTTAAATCATTTAAAACATGTATAAAATATTTCACCGAGCATAAACAGCAAGTAAACAGACAATATGCACACATAGCACGTAGTAAATACTTCATATCTATGTGTAAGTTGAAGGGGACCATGCACTCACCTGAAAGGTGATGACTCAGCACTCAGACAGCGCTTCGATACTCTCAAAACGATTTTCCTTCGATAAAACCTAGTACCAATACCACTAGGGTTTAGTCGAACGATATCCGCGATAAATTAATTAGTCTGACTATTATTATTATAATTATTATATAAGCGTTAATAACACTCAATAAAACTCATAATAATAGCTCAAATAATTATTTTAAGGACCTAATAACATTCCTATAATTATTTGAAAGCTATATTAAAAATTGCGTAAGCGTAGCACACTTACAGCGAATTTTATTGAAAACCGGAACTTAATTGGAGCAGCGTTTCGAAACCGAAAGACTCCTTTTTCTCGGGACTCCGGGAGCCTCGGGGCTTCCTTAGGGTGCTAGGGGTTTAACTAGGGCTTAGTGGGTGGTTTGGGAGCTAGAGAGAGAAAGGAAATGGTGTGAAAAAGTGGGAAAAATTCGAAGACCCTCGCCCCCCTTTTATAGCTGCGAGGCCTCGGACTACGCTGGGAGTAATCCTTTGCTACGCGGCGCGTACTCTCGGATAAGGACGCCAGCTTCGCACCAGCTGGCTCGCACCCATTCTCGGACCCGGACCAGATCAAGTACGCTGGGCATACCCAGCTTCAGATGCGGGGCTTACTCCGGATGCTAGGCGTCTCTTCGCTATGCTGGGCGTAACCCTCGCACCAGGTGTCACCTTCCGAAGCGATTTCATCCGACGGCTGGGAGTTCGGCCACGTCATCCTTCCATGCATCAGCTTCGCAAGTTTACTTTCCAACTTTAAAAATTTGTAACTTTCGCGTACGACCTCCGTTTTCAACGTTCTTTATATGCACGTGAAGGTGGGAATGTACTCTACAACTTTCGTTTAGACTTCGTCGGCTAATTTTGGCTCGATTTTAAATTTTATATTATGAACGGGTCGGGACACGATTGTTCCGTTAAATCCTTATTACTTCTTCATCCGACGTCCGTTTTCACCCATCTTTTTCTTGTTACGCTACTTTTAACGAGATCTTCGATTCTCGTTTAGGTCGTGTCAGCTAAAAACCGCTCGATCTAATATTCGAATTTCGGGTTGTACAATGCTAGTCCGAAACTTCGAAAAATCATAACTTCTTCATACGAAGTCATAATTGGGTGTTCTTTTTATCGATGTTCTTAGTTTAACATATTCTATGACTTTCATTTAGATCGCTAAGGCTAAATCTCGCTCTATCGTAAATTCACTATTTACGCTTCCCGGTATCATGGCGGTTCCGTCGCGAAACTTCAACGGGTCATAACTTCTTCGTTATAACTCGGATTTCGGCGTTCTTTATATGTACGGAAACCTTGTGACATATTCTACAACTTGGTTAAGATTATTTGTTCTAAATAATATTTTGTCGAAAAGTCGTTTTCGACCCCTATTGCCTCTAATTGACTAGCCCGGATTTGCGGGCATTAGAATATGGCTAACAGATAGGAGGAATATCATAGATGTAAGATGTAGAGAAATAAATTTGTAAATGTCGCAGTCCAGTTCGGAACTCTTCCAATCACGTAGAGGAGGCAACATATGACTAACAGTAAGAAAGAAAGAAAATAATTTTCTACAGACCTACTTTGTCGGAATTCCCTAGTCGCTCCGTCAATACTAGAATTAAGGACAGAATCCGTACATCGAGAAAGAGTAAAACCACAGTTCTAGATATGAGTTCTTTAGAGTGACTGGTGGATTCTCATGTGTATCTCCCTGCTAAACCATATGAGCGTCGTATTGTCAGGCTAAACGGAACTATCTAGGTCAACATTTATCAACTCTCTAGATTCCTTAAGTTCATCTGCTCCTAGTCAAGACCATTAAAATTTTCATGCCTACCAGCGAATCGAACACAGAGCATAGACAATTCAGCTTTGGTACTTTACACAAAATCAGATTGCCCATTATCACTTGTTGATTTCACTTCCCAGCACATCACTTAACAAAAATATATTTGATTTTTCTGATTTTCTAATATTTTTGGATTTTTGACTGTTTTTAAATTTTTGTTTGGTTTTTGATTAATTCTCCCCCTAAATTTATGCATGGGTGAGAATGAAATTAAAATGCGCAAATTTAAACTAACATAAACAAAAATTAATCCTCAAAGCGAATCATTTTCAAAAATTTTACCAGCACATCGAATCGATCTTTGTGAAACGGCTTGGTGAACAGATCCGCCACATTATTAGCAAAGGGAACCTGTTCTAGCCAAATGAGCGAGCGCTCATAACAATCTCTGATAAAATGAACTTTGATATCGATGTGCTTGGTTTTTGAGTGATGGACCGGGTTTTTAGCAATTTGGATTGCAACCTCATTGTCACAAAAAAATAGGGGTTTCTTGAAAATTCAAACCGTAGTCCAACAGCTGATGTTGGAGCCATATGACTTGAGAACAACAGGCAGACGCAGCAACGTATTATGCTTCTGCTGTTGAGGTTGAGATAGTATGTTGCTTCTTGCACTGCCAGGAGACCAACCTATCTCCGAGAAATTGACATCCGCCTGTAGTCGATTTCCTATCAAGTTCACAGCCGCCATAATTGCTGTCTGCAAAAGCATAAAAATCAAATTCTGAATTTTTCGGACACCAAAGACCCAATTTTGGGTTGCCTTTGAGATACCGAAAAATCCTTTTAATAGCAATAAGATGAGACAGTTTAGGATTAGCCTAGAAGCGTGCGCATTGACAGACCACAAACATAATGTCTGGGCGACTTGTAGTCAGATACATCAGCGATCCGATCATTGATCGGTAGTATGTTTGATCTACGGATTCGCCTTCAAGATCAGGGGTCAACAGTGGTCTCTCAGCCATGGGCGTAAAAGCAGGTTTGGCGTCTCTGAACCCGAACTTCTCGAGCATATCATCCACATATTTGGCTTGATGAATCAGGATTCCAGTTGAATGTTGTTTGACTTGAAGCCCTAAGAACTTGGTCATCTCGAACCGCTTTTTCATGAAGTCCTCAAACTCCGTGCATAGTTGAGGACTCGTCGACCCAAAAATGATGTCGTCCACATAGATTTGAACAAGAATTTGATATGGACCGACATGTTTGATGAATAGGGTCTGATCAATAGTGTCGTGTGAGTAGCCATGATTAAGCAAGTGTTGTGCTAGGGTAGCATACCAGGCTCTAAGAGCTTGATGCAGCCCATACAAAGCCTTGTCTAACTTGTAGACATGGTTGGGAAGTTTTGATTTAACAAACCCAAGAGGTTGATCAACATAAATCTCCTCCTTCACCTTGCCGTACAACAAAGCCGTCTTGACATCCATTTGATTGACAATAAAGTTCATGTAGGAAGCATAGGCGAGGAAGATACGAATAGCCTCCAAGCGCTTCACCAAAGCATAAAATTCTGTATAATCAAGACCTTCAATTTTCCTGAACCCACGGACCGCCAATCTCGCCTTATTACGGACAATGACACCCGAATCGTCTTGCTTGTTCCGAAATACCCACCGGGTGTCAAGAGATTTCTTGCCTTTACGCAGCTCCACCAACTTCCAAACCCCTAGCTTTTCGAATTTATTGAGCTCATCATGCATGGCATCCAACCAGCTGGGCTCATTCAAAGCCATTTTGACATTCTTGGTCTCTATTTGAGAAATGAAGCAAGAATAGAGACATGAGTTGACATCTCCACTCTGGCTTCTCGTTTGAACTCCGTCACCCAGCTGGCCAATAACGTTCTCTATCGGATGATCGCGTTGTATGTGAGAAGGGATTTCGTGACTTATGTCATTGAGTGAAACGGGAAGAGTATGAATATTAATAGCTCCTTCATGTGCTAAAGAATCCACGATATGTGTACCAGCTTCGTTTGGTGGATTTGCTACAAACTCACTAGCGATTTGATCGGGAAAGAGAAGGTCCATCAAAATCTAAGTGACAGCGGAAGCATCTTGGTTCATGAACTCTCTTTCGATCGGGGTGAGAGGAGAATCATCAGCATTTGGAGCAGATTGTTGTGTTGAGGACTCAATAGAAACGATTGGAACAGTAGACTTCACCGGAGGAACAGTAGCAGAAACCAATGGTGGTCTGTAGACAACCTCTTCATCTTCATCTTCAATAATAGTCTTCTAGCAAGAGGTAGACCCAGCTTGGTTATTAGGTGAGACAAACAAAGATTTGAATAGCGATGGGTAGTCAAATAGCCAGTCCGGACCCACCCTAGTGTGTGTTTCATTCTCTTTAGGCCAGCGAACATCGAATGATTGCACTATTTGTTTCGTCTTCTTATTGTATACCCTATAAGCAGTACGAGTAGTGTAATCGACAAAGTAACAATCATCGGATTTTTCATTGAATTTTGGGTTGGATTCCAAGTGGAGAAGAGTGCAAGGGCAACCAAATACTCGGAAATGGCTGACGGATGACTTGTGACCATAAAGAATTTCGTATGGTGTTTTCATCTGGGCTTTGATGATCCGGACACGATTTTGAACGTAACAAGCTGTGTTGATCGCATCTGCCCATAAGAAGACTGGAAGTTTAGAATCACAAAGCATCGTCCTTGCAGCATCTTGTAACATCCGATTTCTCCGCTCAGCAACGCCATTTTGTTGTGGTGTCCGACTAGAACTATACTGACGCACAATACCCTTCTCGGCGCAAAAGTGATTAATAACAACGTTCTTGAACTCTGTTCCATTATCTGTGCATAGCGCTTTCACTTGGTGGTTGGTTTGATTCTCGATCATTACAATGAACTTATTGATGAGGTCAGCGATCCCAACTTTGTTGGACAAAAAGAAGACCCACGTGAAACGAGATAAATCGTCTATCACAACAAGACAATACGAATTTCGATTGATGCTGAGGACATTGACCAGACCAAAAAAGTACATGTGCAACAATTGGAGCACCTGACTGATTGAGTTGACTTGCTTTGGTAGATGTGGTTTCCGATGGTGTTTGTCTTGCGCACAAGAAACACATTTTTCAAAGATAATGAAATCTCTGACAGGAAGACCACGGACCATTTTGTTTTTAGCAAGTCAGTTCAAGTTCTTTGTATTTGCATGGCCAAGTCGACGACGCCACAACATTGCACTTTGTTCAGAGACTTTGGAAAAGAGACAGGTAACTTCATCGGGCACATTGTTGTTCATGTCGATAATGTAGGCATTCCCATCCCGCTTAGATTTGATGAGAATCCACTCTTCCGGAATTATAATGCCTGTCTTTAAGATTAGACAATCTTTATTAGTGAAGTGTGTTGAGTAGACCTTGTCACAGATTTGGGAGACACTCAGCAGACTGTGCTTCAGCTCAGGAGCATAGTTGACATTCTCAAAACTAAGCACTCCATTCGTCACCGTTCCTTTTTGAGTTATCTTTCCGCCTTCTCCACCAGCGAAGTAGAAGTACCCCCATTAAATGTTTGAATGTCGTGCAATTAGGAGATATCTCCAGTCATGTGCCGGGAGCAGCCGCTGTCGACATACCACGGTCTGACGACATTCCTCCGTGAATGTTCCTGCATGATGAGCGGGATCATTTAGTTTTAGGAACCCAGGTCATCACTGTCCTGGGTTTCCCTTTTCCTTTCTCTGATTTATCCTTTAATGATTTTCAAATTAGGATCCTCATTCTTAATCACTTCAGAGGAAGGAGATGATGGATTGGAAATTGATTTGGGCATCCAATGATATTTCGGTTTTACAACATTCTCAGGTGGTTTTGAAATATGTTTCTTATGAGTTTGCATTGAGCCTCTGGATGTTCTAACAGAAGTGGTTGAAGATCCATAATTGCTTTTTGACGAAACCAATCTAGGCTGAGCCTTGTTCGGTTTTGGGAAACTATTTTGAGCTTTATTATCAAAAACCCTTTTATTCTTTTGAAAAACAGCCCTTTTCTGCTTCAATCACATTTCCAATCATCATTTTGAGAACGAGTTCTTGAGAACTTTCTAATTAAAGACCTTCCTCGAGATTCATTCTCTCCTCTTGGTGACATATAATTCACAAAGATCCTATTTTGACAATTTTTAGCTATATGACCACTAACACCACAATTAAAACAATTTTGTTTATTGTTTGAACTTGTACTATATTTCTCAGATTTATTATCTTGAAAGACACTCTTACTCTTCTCAGAAGAACATGCATGAGAAATAGGTTGTGAGATAAGTGAGGGTGCCTCAGATGGTGTGACTTGTGGTATTGATGGGTTTTCATGAGAATCACAAGCATCAGAATTACCAAACAATTCATCAAACATATCAAAGAAATTAAGTTCAACAGTAGCAGATGTGGAAACATCACACGAAACATTATCAATCTTAGCATCAGATACACAAACATTTTCATTTGAAACAGAAATATCAGACTCAGAAACAGAAACAGAAACAGATTCTCCAACTTCACGCTTGGCCTGATCTAACGGTTGATCTACAGGGGAAGTAGAAATGTTAGAACTTTCAACATTAATAAATCCGCCTGAAACGAAACCAGATGGCTTGCCATAAATCATAAATGGTTTGTTGGCAATCTCATCCTTGGATAGGGGTTGATATTGATATGTATGATTATAAGGAGGAGGTACACTATTATATCCTAAACCCTTAAACTAATTTCGTTTAAATTGCATGCACTGATCAATAATGTTAGCAACTACCTCGCTTGATCCATCAAATTTTTGAAAAGCAAAATTTGCAGTATCAAATTCCCTTTTTAATGTATCAAGCTCGGTAATTAGCTCATCATTTTGTGTTTTAACATAATCATAAAGCTCACATTTCACTGTATTCTGTTTGAATTCTCTTAAAGTCCTTTATCTTTGTCTCTAACGGGCCTTAAGGGGTTTATGTCCTTTCCTAAGCTGATAGCCATCATATCTAAGGTCCTCTACTTCTCTATGTAATAATTGAATTTCATCATGAAGAAGTTTAACATATTCATTACAAGCCTAAGAACAAGACGATAGATTTACCTCGCTTTTCTTGGGCTCGGAAGTAGAAGATACCATCAGAGCAAATTGCATCTCCATCATTTCAGCTTCGGGATCAGCTTCATCATTCTTCACGGGAACATCATCAATTTGGGCTAGGTGAGCATTTTCTGGTCCTGAAATATTCAAGGCCTGAATCTGGTTCTCCCAATCAAAGGACTGAGCGACCATAGAAGTCTCACCATTAACCGCTGCGCCTGCACGGTTGTTTCCTACTGCAACCATTGTCCTATTGTTGTTCGTCCTACGATCTGGTATAGGACACTCACGAGCAAAGTGACCCGGCTCGTGGTAGTTGAAACAACGTAGCTTGCCCTTGTTGAATCCCACCTTTTTTGTCAGCATTGATGCCCCGGTTGTTCTTCCCCGTTTTGTTAGCAAATTTGTTGGCCCTGAAAACAGCCATAACAATCTGCCATGTAATGTCCATTTTTTCCACATCTTCAGGATGAATTTGATCCAGGTTAGCAAATGACATCTGAGGTGAAAGCTCTCCCGCTACGAAAGCATTGTAGCAATTCACAAGCCTAGTGGCTAGAGCCAGATTTTCATCAGTGTCTTTAGTGTTTGAGGAAGAGGCTACAACTGGCACATTTGGAGAGGCAACAGCTTGTGGAGTAATAAATGGTTGGTTTTGAGAATTAGGAATGCATGATGTAGCAGCGAATGTCTGAATCTGAGGTTGTTGGGTAGCAAAATCTTGACCTGAGGGAGACATGAATGATGAGAGAGAATTGTTGGATGTGATTCCAAGATTTGCAGTTGAGTACGAGTTCACATGGATGATTTCTCTTTATATGTCATCAATGTCACAAGCTTTGATGATTGCCATAATTTCAGCAAGTGTGAGATGGTTCAGATCCTTGGTCTTCTTGATCACAGCAACATTCATGTCCCATGATCTAGGAAGAGCATTCAGAAGCTTCTTCTTGATCTCTGACTTGGTCAAGAAAATCCCATATATGTTCATGTCTTTGGTGAGAGTTGTGAATCGCTGCAGCTGTGCCTCATGAGTCTCTCCTGGAATGTAGTTAAACAAATTCAACTTTTGTCGTAACATGTCCTGGCGACTCTCCTTCATATCTTCAATTCATTCATATACTTCAATTAGTGCTTCCCATAATTCTTTAGCTGAAGTATACTCTCGGAAGCTTTGAGCAATATCAGGAGATAGTGCCATGGTTAGAGTGGCAAGGGCCCTTTCCTGTTCTTCCACCGTTTCAAACTCTTCATCTGTGTACTTTTCAACCGCTTTGTCAATCACTTGTCCTCCAACTTTCATTGTGATTCTAACAGGGTCTCTAAGAATGCTTCTCCAGACTTTGAAATCCTTCATTTTAATGTACTTTTCAATTATGTACTTCCACTCAGGAAAACCATATGCAAACATTAATCTTGGAATACACGTAGTAGTACCCATGATAGTATCAAGTTCGTGGAAATGAGTTTGACTTTGAGATTCCATTTTGTCATTTTCTAGAGGGAACAACTCAACAGAAGGATCAAATTTAAAAGATTGTTAACCAAACAGAATTAACTCAATTTCACACTTCAGCCGCACATGCTAACAACACACAACGATCGCACACGTGACAATACACTCAACCGTACACTTTAACAGCATACTTTAACAGCACATACCAACCGTACACTTGGCAGCACAAACCAACCGTACACTTGGCAGCACAAATCAACCATACACCCAATCGTACACTTGGCAGCACATTGGGCAGTACACCTAGCCTTTCACTTTGCAGCACACGTTTAACCGTACTCCTTAACCGCACACCTTCAAAATCTTAGCCTCACACCTTCAAACTCTCAACCGCATACCAAGAAATACTAGATCTTTTTTTAGTGATTTTTGGTTTCAAACCAGTAAAATTAGTGTTTAGACGTAGTTTCTCAATTAAAAAATATAAGTGCACTTCAAGAACCACAACGATCTTCAACCGCACACCCTTATGATTCTTCAAAATGACACTGATTTGGCTCTGATACCAATTGTAAGTCCCGATCTATAGATCCAAATTAGTGATGAATGAAATGCAAACAATCAAACAGGGTGTAGAAGAAGTAGAGAGAGAATTAAGTCAAGCATGGACACATATATATCACATAAATTTCAGGTACACCTTGGAAAACACATACATACATCACCCTATAATAGACACAAACTAAAACTATTTATACCACCTGAAGCAGCACACAAGTGTGCAGCCGCACACACGTGTACGGCCGCACACACAGTGTGCGGCGACACACACATGTACATCAGCACACACCCACAACCAAGTTACAATCACCATAACACTCCCTATCATCCTACCAAGACCTATACATTAGAATGCCTAGCCCACACCACAAAATCATAGATTATCAGAAAAATTATTGGAACGAACTTGAGGTGATTGAAAATACTTGGGATGCTGATGATATATCATACTATAAAGTTTGCATCTTATCAACAACTTGAAAGAAAATCAATTAACATGTATATATTATATTTATAGGTAAAGTCTTTAGAATCGGGGTAGTTGAATTGGAGATTTATCTTGAACCATTTTCAACTAGAATGGTATAAGAGGCAAAGGACTCTGATGAGGAAGATGAGGTAAATGGAAAATGAGCAATGAAAAAGTTTCTTGCATGAAATTGTAGCACAAATTTAAGAGTTGCACAAATTAGGAGTGCAAAACAGTAGTTGCAACCTAGTACGTTTGACTAACATACCTTATGTAGGGCCCAATAGAAACAATCTAGCCTAAATTTTAATGCCTTGATGACTCTCTCCCAACACAGTTTGGGCCTTTTTCATTCAACTTTATGGTCTTTTCGGCTTGTATTTGTGTAGTTGTTAAGAAATCGAGTATATGAAATGAAATCAGAGTTTTGATTGAATCATGAACACAAGGAGTAAATAGGATTTGGATGGTGCTCAATAATACTTTTGAAGGTTATAGAGAACGAATAGAGTACGAACAATAGAATGCTCAAAAGTTTCTCTAACTCTAGAACCTATCCCTATTTATAGGGATTCAAAAGGTAACAAAAAATACATAAAGGCTAAAACTCTTAAGCTTCGACATACAAATGTGCCTTTATGAAATACATACAACATAAACTGAAATACAAACTTTGACATTAAGACAGACTCAAAACTCTTCGACACCTCACAGCACCATTCGACCCCAATATTCTCCCCGTTTGTGAGCAATATCGAGTCCTAGGTCATTAGCATATTCATAGCCTGATGAAGAACTCTTCTAATCTCCATGTACCAAACAATTGTTCTTCGAGTATCAGCTTTGTCTCCTTCAGTATTCCTCTTGCCATAATTTATACGAACAAGTAAATCCGTATACTGAGAGTTAGTATATCTTTCAACATTCTCAACTCTTAATAAAAACTTGGTATTCTTGTTGTTTTTATTCTTCCCCACAAATACTATTGCTAATGGTTTAACACATATTTCACCATCATCAAACTCCTTCAAGCTTCCTAAACCTTTTAATAAAGACTATGGTATAGTGATTTGTTTTCCCATAGCCAAAGCTAACTCCACATCAGTTAAAGCAAGACAATCATAATAATTGTCAATAAAGAGCTTGACATGTGCAAACCCGAGCAAAAAATATTCTTTGTTTGTCACCTGGAGATTCAAAGCATCAACCCCACTTAAGCTTTTCGCCACACAAATGAGATCATTAAGATTCATCAAAGGAAAATCAACTATAGATTCATCACAAGCTACATTATTGGCATGAACTACATGAAAACAAAAGTTCTGCAATAACCCTTCGAATAGTTGATCCTTAGTTATACCCAACACCTTGACAATCTTTACTACTGACCAAATCTCTTCTTCTTTCTTTCGAAGTACGACATGAAAACTCATTTTTAGCTTCTTGAACTCTTCTTTGTCTTGAATTTTGTCTATTAATTTATACTGAGCAAAAATGAATGTCATGTGGATGATAGGAAAATTCATTTGGTTGAAGTTTGAATTTTCTATCTCATAGATCTTCTTTAGGACTTTCAAAAAATCATGCATCTCTCCAAGTGTACAGATTTGCTCGATGGTTTCCTAGCATTAAGGTTTTGTTGGATCACCCTTCTAAAGACAGGTGGGTCTCCTTGCCTTAATCTTAGAATACTCTAAATTTGCCTTTGTCTTCCTATTTTCCTTTCTAAGGCAATCTTCTTCTCCTCTTTACTTGGCTCAATGCTGATACACTTCCTTTTTCCTTCCATATATTTCTTCGATGAAGATGGCTTCGAACTTGATCCACTAGTCGATGAACCAATAGTAATACCTTTAGTTAAAGGCTTCAAAGTAATGGTCGTTGATGCAATTGACATAGATGTTGGAAGCAAAGTAGGAATATGTGTACTAAACACCTTCCCCACAAAATTTTCACCATCACCAGCTTTTGACAAAACAGAAGCACCAACTTTTTCTCCCCCTTGCACCCCTGTTTTAATAGGTGGGGCATCCGAAGGCATCAAATTAGCCAAATTAAGAATAGGATCCAGTTTAGCCTTCAGTTTGGACTACAACGAATAAAATAACGTTGACAAGGATTCTTGTGAAACTGAAGATGGAGGAGAAACTGTAATTTGCGAAACCAACACCTTCAAACTTCCCAACAATTCTTCTATTTTTGCAAAACCATGGGAATCATATTCTGACGTCGCATCAACGTTGGAAACAAGTGGATTGTAAGACTCCACAACTTTGGTCACAACATCTGCAATGATATCAACCTTCTTATGAAGATTAGAGTAACTCTGATCAAGTGTAGCAACCTCCTCGGTCAGCTCGGTTCGAAGCTCTTCAATTTTCAAATTTACATTTTCGTACACTCTCTTAACTACTTGAATAAAGAGAATATGCCTTTCTTTAGCCACTGCCCTAAAATCTTTAACCTCATTAACTAACGATTCATATTGGTGCTTCAAACGTTCTTCAATCTTCGTATCATTCTACTCCATAAGAGTTTTGAATCGATGTTCCTATGCTTTTAATAGCACATCAAATTCAATGCCTGAGACATAATTGTGACTCCCTGTATCTTCTTGAATCTGAAGCTAGGAATTCAATTTGTGATTCAATATTTTGATTTGTTTTCCTGAAATCAACATGTGATCAGGAATATTCTCTTCCTTAGTATTGAATTAAAGATCACCAAACGAAACCATGTAATCATTATCTTCTTGTTTAACATCTGAAGTAGACTTGGGACCAACAAATGATTAAGAAGGAAGTAGAGAAGTGATAGGTTGATCCATGATATTCGAAAAAGTTGGTGATATGGTGGAAGTAGGCAATGAAGTAAGAATGGGTTAAATGAATGGTGGTAACGAAGTAGAGGTATCCATAACATTGGTTTCAAATGTGGATGATACAATGATAGAATAGGAATAAATGAAGTAGATACATTCGAAATACTGTTGACTTCGTATGTTGACATCCCATCACCGATGTTGACATTTGTGTCCAGATTTGATATGTCCACAGTGATGCCTGAAGTTTGTACATCCTCTGAATTGGACTTGGCAAACGAAACTTCGGGTGGTATGACCGAAGTCTTGTCAGGGATGGATAAAGTAGATGAATCACCCAGATTAGTAGATGTGTCCGCATGAGATGCTTTCGTAGAGCCACTAAGACTAGCAGTCAACTTGACTAGTGAGTCCCTCTAGGGTGAATCAAAGCTAAAATCATTTTGTATAAGAAGAGAGTCATTACCTTGTAAATCGGTTTCGAAAACAACTTCATCGATAGGGTCTTCCAATGCCTTTCATTTCTTTTTGATATTTTTCACCAATTCACGAGCTCTTTGTTTCTTTGAAGCTAGAGAAACTAGAGCAAGGATTTCACAAATAATCACCCCCTCTCTATTAATCTGGGGATTTCAAATTTTTTGAAGTTTTGCTGAAAAAAGCCCCTTTTGGTGAAGAGATAGACTATTCCGCAACATCTACCCTTGACCTTGGTGAATGATGAGGTCCGTGTGCAGGCTTCTTCATCCGTTTTATCAGACCAGATTTCAAAGGGACCACCTCCTTGTGAATATCTTGTACAATTGGTTTAGGAACATGATTGGTAACAGGCTTCGTAACTACTTTCTCAACCCCCTCAAGAACAACTTTATTTTTCAACCATTGAAGGTTTCTTGGAACTTTTTCGACATTTCAAAGTCCCTCCAATTCCTTTTGGTAGCAAAAAAATAGTTTCGACAGAAGGATTGACTGATTGAAGATAAGCCTCAAGAACTAGATTTGTGGGATCAACCTCGCGAAGCAACGCACCAGGAATTCTTGCAACATTTGGAAACACTTCAGAATTATCTTCAACATTCTTAGGATGTTGATAATTCCCAAACTCGGCAGTAGGAACATCAACATGAACCAAAATCCCTTCCTTGTCATACACATATTGGAGAATCAGACTCCAATATGTTGCACAAGAAACTCCATTTGCTACATTCTTGTGTGAGTTCCTGACTCCAAATTCCTCCCATAGAAAAGTAGCATAACCAACCTGCAACCATGACATTGATTTCAAGTCTGCTCTTATCTAACCCACACTTCAACCTGTCAAGCTCGAAGAAAATTCCAAATAGGAAGTTCCACACACATGGTAACAAAGATTTCTTGAACTAACTTAGTTTATTAAGTAGAGGCTAGTGAACCAACTCATTGAACATATGAAGTATTTGGTCATTAGTTACTTCATAGAAAGGGCAAACATTGAGAATGTTTAAGATCCGAGCAAACTTATTCTTCGTAAGCTTGTGTTTCTTGTCATTTATTAACTGAAAACTTAAAACCTAAGAAGTCTTGTTGAACACAGCAGTAGAATCAGCCAATGATAACCAAGTCATCGGTGTTGATAAAGAAGTCGTCATCACAACTGATAATACTAAATTTGTGAGAGACAAAATCAACATATGTAGTTCTTCTGAGTATTTTGAGAAATAAGGTTGAAACCGATAGTTAGATCCTTGAATCTTCAATAATGGTTGAGATGAAGCTTCACCAGTGGTTTTAGAAGGATCAATTGGAATATTGGTGGTCGCCATTTTTATTGTTTGAATATTGAAGAAAGTAAAGTGAATTAGGGAAAATATTTAGCCTAATCACATAAAGTTTGAACAAGATATCCCGCATAACCTTTATACTGGAACCCCAATTTTGAATTTGAAGCGGTTTGCAATAACTGCATGCCACGTGCAACCTTGAAAAATGGAGTTATAGCCGTAAGGATAACCACGTCTGAAAAGTGATGAGCAATTTTCCATGAAAAATGTGAAATAACCCAACTATCACAACATTAATCGTCCCGCTTTCCCTAAGAGGTCACTTGACCCTTCGTTTCGAGACTAGGCTCATTCGCTTTTGGGTTTAGAAATGAAATCATAGCCAGACATTCAAAATCTAGGTTTCTGTTGGTAATACCCAAGACCTCGAGGATTTCTGTGCAAGTGTGTGCCAACAAAATAGTGGGAACTAAAATAAAAAAACTGTGTGAATAGTGACATCAAAACATCGTGTGATGTAAAAGCAGATGGATCCTAATTAAATATCACTTCATTCGATATCAAGAGAGATAGTGAACTACTTTTGTTGTATTCCATGATATACAATCGAATACTGATAAAGGAGTAACGAAGGGCTTCATTTAATAGGCTTCAAATGTAGGCACAATTTTGTTCATGATCACAACTTAACATAAGTTTGATTTTGACGATCAAAATTACTTGTATGACTAGCGTAGTAATTGACAAGTGAATGTTTAGATAAATGTTAAAGTGACACAGGATCAAAGTGATATTCAATCAAAAATTATATTCCATAATAAAAATCTAGATCTTGTTGGGAAAAATGTCTTGGGTGTAGAACATTTTTTCAAGACCACTCATAACGAAGGAATAGAATTTTGAATATCAAAAGAAGGTACGAAAACAATTGTTTCACTAAAATCTTGAACAAAGTTCACTGTCAATTCCTTTAATATTTTGAAATTGTGGGTCTCACCATCATCACGGTCTTATGAACCAGGATCATTAACAAAGACTTGTGTAGTATCGACATTCTGATTGGTTTCTACCATAGATGTCGAGGATACGCAAGTGAAGTGTGTGATTGATAGGGACCAAGCAGAAATATTTTGATGAAAAATATTGTTCAAGAACCAGGTTGTACCTCTGCGAATGATAGGGACCAAGCAGAAATCTGTTAACTCTAGATGAGAATAGAAAGGTAGCTCGCTGACTAATGCAAACATAGCCTAACTGGGAAGGAACCCTCATGGTGAGTGATCCATTAAGGCTTCGACAAACATTGAGTCTTTAAGGCATTGGTCAACATACAACAACATGCTTCTACGGACACGTGACGAGTGCAAAGTTTAGAAATTATACATGTCCCTTCCAGTAACGAAGCAATGACCACCATACGATGTTTATTGATATCTAAACTGAAAAACATAAAACTCACAAAAGAAAAAAATGTTTTTGGATTTTTGGTTTTGAAAATGACAAAAAAAAAATAAGAAAATCCTTTTTGAATTTAAGTTTTTAAACAATAAAGACACACGAAAAAAATATTTTTGATTTTTTTATGAAAAAATAAAACAACAAAAAAACAAGAAAATCTTTTTGGAATTTTTTTGTTTTGTGAAATTAAAAAAAACAAAAAATAAGAAAATCTCTTTGATCTTTTTGATTTTAGAAAAAAAAAACAAAACAATGCTACCCGACGAATGAAGTAGGATAAAACGAAGTGTAAGCGGAATTATTCATAGGATTTTCCAAATCAATGAATGTCGAACGTTGAACTGTGAAAGTCACGTGTGATTCATTTAGTGAAGTGTCGACTCCTCGTTACTGGATGATGAAGCTTCATTTGGAACAACAACTACTTCAAGTATTCTTAGCTATACAAGATCCTAAGAAAAGTCTTTTCATCTAATGGTTTGGTAAAGATATCAGCAAGCTGATTTGTTGTCTTTACAAAGTGAACCTCAGTGTTTCCATCATTGACATGATCTTTGATAAAATGATATCTAAGTGCGATATGTTTGGTCTTGGAATGTTGCAACGAATTATGACAAATTCAAATGGCACTTTGTGAATCACAACACAAAGGTATCTTCATATTTTTTGTTTAGTCATGAAGCTGAATTTAAATCCAAATGATTTGAGAAGTGCAAGCTGCAACAGCAACATATTCTGCTTCTGCTATGGAAATCAAAACATAGGTTTGTTTCTTCGATTTCCAGCTCACAAGCTTCCCGTCAAGTAATTCACATCCACCAGAAGTGCTTTTTCTATCGAGTTGACATCCACCCAAGTCGGCATCAGAAAATGCTTTAATGAAGAAGCCATTCTTCGAAGGGTACCATAAACCCAACAAAACTGTCCTTTTGAGATACTGAAAGATCTTCTTTACAACAGTTTGATGAGGTTCTCTGTGATTTCACTGATACCTAGCACAATTGTAAATAGAAAACATAATATCAGGTCGACTCACAGTTACGTATAACAATGAACCAATCATATTCCTGTACAACGTGAGATCGATAGCAGGCTTGTCCAACGAAGGTCCTAGTCGTGTGCCAACTGCCATAGGTACTTGCAATTTTGAACTTTTCGACATTCCAAACTTTTCAAGCAGATTACAAGAATCATTCTCTTGATTGATAAAGATTCCTTCTATGTTTTGACAAATATTTAATATTATCAAAATTTTAACCTTCCCTATCATGCTCATCTCGAACCGACTCTTCATCACATTCTCAAACTCATTCGACAATGTAGGGTTAAGTAGAGCCAAAAATAATTTCATCGACATAAATTTGAACAAGCATTAGATGACTCCTAACTTTCTTTTGAATGAGAGTGGGATCAATTGATCCTTGTTTAAATTTTGATTGCTTTTTTAAAATTGGTAAGAGTTGCATACTAGGCTCATGGTGCTTGGTTTAACCCATAAACAGCTTCATCAGGAATATAAAAATGATCAAGGTATTTATCATTAATAAAACCTGGTGGTTGCTCGACATACACAATCTCTTCCAGTACACAATTCAGAAAATCACACTTGACATCCATTTGATAAACATCAAAATCCTTGTGTGCTACATAAGCTAAAAATATTCTAACAAGCTCGAGTCTTGCGACAGGGGAAAAATTTTCCTCATAATCGATACCCTTTTGTTGCGAATATCCTTTTAGAACAAGCCTAGCTTTGTTTAGAACCACATTACCCTCTTTATCATTTTTATTTTTAAAAATACATTTTAAACCAGTCACTGATACATCATCAGGTCGTGGAACAAGTCGCTACCGTTGTTTCGCTCAAATTCAACAATTTTAGATTGCATAGAAATAGCCAATCAGGATGTTCCATAGTAGCCTGTACTGATTTTGGTTTGATTTTGGAAATGAAAACATTAAACATGCAAAATTCTTGATGAACATTAAGTACCTCATTTTTAGCATGAAGCTAAGCCCTCGTCAATACTCCAGCTTATAGATCACCTAGCACTAGTTCTTTAGGATGATTTCTTGTCCATTTAACCAAAGGTGGGTAGGCTGTATCGAAATCCAAAGGTGCATCTTCGGACATATCATCCAGTTCTGAACCTTCACCTATATTAGACATATTATCAAATATATCGTGAAAAACTTCAGTTTGTATGTTCAAATCATTAGGAATAATTCGATTTTGCTCTCCCTCGACAATAGGATCGGAATTATTATGCTCCCCCTCAACATCAACGTTCGAATGATCATGCTCCCCCTCAACAATAATATTCTAATTAGAGTGTTCCCACTATATTTGATCACCTTGCAATACTGGGTGAGTTTCCACTTGTATTGGATAGTTCGTTGTGGATTCTGAAACATCATCATCCCGAGTTATAGTCGAATCATCAAAATGCTTCGAAACATCAGGAATCTGATGATATGTTGCATGTACTTCTACATCAATATCCCTATCAGGAACACCAAAAATTAAGTCATAATCAAAGTCTAAGGAATTTGAAATTTATGACTCATCAAAATTTTCGTTTAGAATAGGCTTTTATTCAAAAGTCTTTTCGACATGTTTCACAAAATAATCATCAAAAGTTAGATTGAAAGTTTCTTCAATCTTCATTGTTCGTTCATTCAACACCCTATATGCAACAAAATTATGCGAATATCCCAACAATATCCCCTCATCAACTTTTAACTGAAATTTCCAAAGGTGGTCCTTAAAATTCATAATAAAGCACCTACAACCAAAAACATGAAATTTTTTCTCATTTTGTTTCCTAGTGTTAATGATTTCATAACGGGTGATGTTAAAATAAAGATCAATAAAAGATCGATTTTTTTTGTAAAACATGATGTTGAAACGACTTCAGTCCACAGATATTGGGGTAAATTTGCATATGTGAGCATTGTCCTTGCTGCTTTGCACAGAGATCTGTTCCGCCTTTCAACAACACCGTTTTGTTATGGTGTGTAAGGGGATGAAAAAATATGAGCAATGCCAAGATCAGTCAGAAAGTTATCAACAACTTGATTCTTGAATTATGTTCCATTTTCACTTTTGATCTCCCTTATTTTCTTATGCAAACTAAGTTTGATATGCTTAATGAAATTGATCATTACTTGAGCAGTTTCTGACATTTTTCGAAGAAAGTACACCCAACTGAACCTTGAAAAGTCATCAACAATGGCCAATATGTATCTTTTCTTTTTGAGTGTTTCAACGGTCGAAGGGCCACAAAGGTCTATGTGAAGTAATTTAAGAGGTTCAATGATCTTCGATTCAATCACAATCGGATGACCTTGACGATTGTGATAAATCGAAAACTTTTTGCTTTAAAAGCTCAATCAGTCAACTCAACTGAGTGTCAAACTCATTGGTAATGATTTCTAGCTTGGTTAAAGGTCATTCTAAGGAGTTTTAAGCCTAGTACACTTAAGGAATGAGTGTAAGAATGTACCTGCTAGATACATTGTTCAACAAATCAAGCCTTAACCTCTTCATTTAGAGTTCATGGCCACAACACTTGAGTTTATGGCCGTAAACTCAAGGTGGTCTGTAAACTCCCCCTTTAAGAGTCATATCCTTCATTTTCATTCATTATCTCACTTTCACCTCAAGAATACTCCATTTCTCTCTAAAATATCATCTCGATTTTCATCCTAGATCTTCAAAAGTTGTAAGTGTTCTTCCTTGATTTGTTGATACATCTCTTAATCTAATATCATCTAATGATTTCATCCATTGAAATAATCTTTTCTTAGATCTTCAAGAAACATCAAGAACACACACTAGTGTTCTTGGACCTTAATCACCATTTCAAGCCTCCGTATCGTAAATGTTCCTTCATTATACTTCAGATCTACTAGGAAGCCTTGAATCACACCCTTGAAACATACATTTTCACAAGAACATCTTGAGTTTACGGCCCAAGATCTCCCTTTGCCGTAAACTCAATGTTATAGCATGTATGGACCTTAAACTCTTCTAATGACCAAGCTTAGGACCTTGAACTCTCATTGGATGTTGTAGGATCTTTAAACACTTACATATGTGATTCAACACTTCATTCCTAGTGTTTCCTACTCTCGTGAGGTGTTTCTTTGCATTTGGTTGCTTCTAAACATTGTATTTATGTCAATATATGCCATTATATGTCATTTAGGTCTTGTTAAGTCTCGGTACATCATTCATGGAACTTCTCATCCTTACGCGCAAGTATCCGTTTGAATCACCCACATTAGGTGAGTTCATACCTCGTAATGAATCTTTTAACAGTTTTAAATGTTTTAAGGGGGGAATACAAGTTGAACACACTGTGTAAATGTTTGTTATAAACATCTTTCAAAAGGTTTCTTATGTCTTTTATAAGTGATCAAAACATTTCAAAAACCCTTTTAAAGTTATCTTACTTTTTAGTTTAACAAAGCTCCATTTTTAAAGTACAAGCATAACTTAGTAGTAACATTAGTCTTCTCAATAATAGTTCAAGTTAAATACTAGTAAACTATAAGGGGTATAGTTTAGGGGATCAATTCATACTATAACGAGAACTTACTAAGATACTATAACGAAAACATACTAAGATACTATAACAAGAACATACTAAGATACCATAACAAGAGAAGATACTAAGATACTATATCAGAACGAACATACTAAGATGCTATAGAATGGAACACTTACAGGATCTAACTATACCAATAATCACTAACACATTGATCTAAACAAAAGGTGATATCTTATTGGGTATACATGATCATATAAACTTAATGTGGATTACACGGCTAGCAACTGGTTGCTGAGGTCGCGTTTGGTTGCCATAATCGTTTGACAGGGAAAACGTATAGTATGGGAACTAGCCTTCACATTATGACCTTAATAAAACAAACATGTTTTAAGGTAGTTAGTACGTTAGTATGTCATTTCATAAGACAACTGAGTACTTATATTTTCAAATTACTTTCATAAAGTGAAAGTTTCCACATGAAAGTTAATACAAACTATTTTCGAGTCAAGATAGTTATAAAATAGGGAAAACTTACATCTTTTCAAACAAAAAACAGAACAGGCGGGTCTAGTACATTCAGTAGAAAGGGACCATAATGCTAACCTTATGATTCTTTAATGTATACATCGAGGGATATATATATATATATATATATATATATATATATATATATATATATATATATATATATATATATATAGGATCCGATAGGTAATAAGATGTGTGCTTTCCGCTTCATTTCCTGTTCCTTGTTTCGTTGTGGGCTTAGAGCAGATTCACCCAACCTATTATCCATTCGATCTTAGTTATATATATGTTCCGTATATATTATGTCATTATAAGGGGTACCAGGTATAGGGCATGTCATAGGACACTAATTCAATGCATAGTTTTCTAGTACAAAAGATACTTTTCAAATAGAACATTTGGTGTACAACACTAGAAACTTACTAGTAAAGGGTTTAATCCATTTTATTAAACCAAGTATAAACTTAAAGGACCTTAGGTGGTTAACTCTATAATACCTTAGTTTATACATTAGGGTTATATATAATTAATACCCAATAGGTAGTTGGATGTGTGCCTTCCGCCCCATTCCTTGTTTGGTTGTGGGCTTAGGGCAGATTCATACAACTAACTATCTGTTCGATATTACATTATATATAGCTAGTATAAACTAAGTGATTATAGAAGGAACCACTGTGGTCACAATTTTATTATAAGAAATAAGGGTTTTCTTAAAGGATCTTTTCATTAAATATAAAGGAACTATTACAATTAACTCCATGACTAACAAGTGAATATGCTAGGGTTACATACAACAATGATCTAACAAACAATGGGATGCGTGCAATCCCCCTTACTTTCTGTTCCTTGTTTGGTTGTGGGCTTATGCTAGATGCGCACAATCGATTATTTGTTTACTCTGGGTTTTATATAACTTGTATCTATTTAGTACTCATAGAAAGGATTGTAGAGTCATTTTTATTTATCGGTCATCAAATCAGGAAATATAGGATTTTCTGGAGGAACAGACGAACTTTTTTAAACAGAACTTATAACTTACCACAACTTTCTTGCAACTTCTTACATCACTAACATCTTATGAACTCACCAACTTAAATGCTGATCTACGCTTTCAAAATAACTTGTGTTCTCAGGAAACTAGTAGACAGGTACTCGCTCTGGGAATTCAGAAGATGGAGCAATATAACTTCAAGTCTAGTTTGTTATTTGCTTATGTATTCTATGTTTTGTGAGCACACACTTTGTAACCACTTTCTTTCTAATTAAATGGTTGTTTATTTACTTTGATTACTATGATGCATGTCTTGTGATACAAAACATGACGTCCTCCACCCCCGAACGTTTCCACCATTCCGGTTTTCGGGTGTGACAACGATGTTGCTTCCCATGTCCACATGTTGAACAAAACAAATTGTTATCAAATATTAAAATGAGCAAGCCTTGAACAAGATCATTTACCACTAATTTGTTCAGATTTTTGAAATTCAAGTGAGAAAGACTATGATGCCATAGCCAACTTAGATCAGACGACGCCTTCGAGAGTTGTCACAACCAACAAATTAGGGATTGAGAATTAGGCTTCTTGTACGAAACCAATCCCTCTATGTAACCTTATTTCATCAAGATAGTGAACTTCAAAATATAATTTCACTTAAGTTCATACGTGCATACCTTGTGAACCTAGTTGAAATAGCCTCATGCAAGTCCAAAATTCGACCGAGGAGTTATGTCCAATCAATTTTGGGTCTAAGCCCAAGAATTCTCAGCCCAAAACCTCAATTGGACCAAAACTCTTTCTTTGGGCCTTCCATTGGGCCAAAAACCCTTTAATGAGCCTTGTTGCGCCGAAAACTTTTATTTGGCCTTCCTTTGGGCCAAAAACCCTTTAATGGGCTTATTGGGCCGAAAAATCTTTTGGACCAAGCCAAAAATCGAAACCATTCCTGTTTAGGCCACCATTTTGGACCGAGAACCCTAGGGTTTGGTTAAGACAAAAAAAAAAGACAATAACAAAAGGGAAAAAGAAAGGGATAATTTACATTTCCACCTCTATTTTATCTAGCATGCATTTATACTTTTGACCTCCATACACCCATGCACATTCCATCAAGTTTTAGAGAGGTTAACTCTCTTTCTCCCCTCTCTCTTTATGCATCGGCCGACCTCTCGACCCCCTTCCATACACCTCACAACCTCATTTTCCTTCATTTAGTCTCAAGAAAACTCCCTTCCTCCTTCTCTCAAAAATCTCGAGTTCATCATAATCAAAAATCGATTCTAGGCTTCTTTATAAATCCATGTTAAACTCAAAGTTTTTATTTCATGTTTATGCTAAAAACATTCCATTTACACACTCATTTTCTTGTGTGTTAAGCCTTTAGAACAACATTTCCAAGTGACCTCTCCAAGACAAGCTAGGCTCAAAATTTCCTTCTTCTTCTTCTACATCACAAAAATCAACCAAGGTGAGCTTCATACCCCACTCCTTTTCGTGTTTTTCATACTCTTTGGGGGGAATACAAGTCAAAATCTTGTTTAACCATTGGATAATTGCATGTACCGGTGGGTAATGTGTTCAACCCATATTGTGGTTGAAATGTTGATTACTTCATGCTAACCCACCATAAACTGGTTTTTCCACCGAAAGTCTAGAAGATCACGAGATTTACAAGGTTCATGTTACTATATTAAGTGTATTCCTTGGATAATTTCATGTACCTTAATCATGAGTTGAAGATGAAACAAGTTCTCAACAAAAAAGGTTCTTAATGTGTGCTAAAAATCTTAAAGTATATGTTGAAAACATATTTGTGTTTTGTAAAAATTGTGACTTATTGGAGTTAAAACAAAATAAAGTATTTTGTGTTACAAAACTCTTAAACTAAACTTTGAAGTGTTGAACAAACTACAAAATTAGTTTATTTTGTTAAAAATGATCTTTCTAGTAAAATAGTCGTAATATGTTGTCATCATTTTGATGGTTTAAATATTTAGTTTTATGCTATTTACACAACATATATCACAAATAGACAAGTCGATTAACGACTATTTATAAAAAGAGGTATAAATAATCCGTCCGTCATAAAGCTTTTAAAAGTACAAATTATAAGTTGTATGTCATAAAGCTGAAAAACATGTGTCATACAACTTCAATCATGAATTTACTCTAGTAATGTTATATTTTTATTATTCAATAATAGGAGTCAAATTTCACGTAAATCTGTTAAGGCACTTGTGAGACTTTCCTTTGGTGTACCTACCTAGCGTACACCGTAAGTACTGTAGTTATAACCAGAGTCTCCTGGACGGAGAGCGAGGTAAGTGGTTGAGACCCCCACACCTGAGCTGTTCACTACAGCTAGACGGCGCCAGTCTAGGTTGACAAATGTCTTACTGAAACCGACGCCTGAAGAACATCATGACAAGCATATCAATCATATTAAGCATGGTTGTAACGACTCATATAGGGGTTAACAATGTTATTTTGGATTTACGAAATTATACACTTCACTGGTTTTATAAAATATAAAACTATGCTTCACTTTTGTACTTTACTATCACCACTCTATTCTTAGGGTTTTAAGACTACAATTTTTCATAAAACAGGAAATATGGGATATTCTGGGAACACACACTCTTTTTACTTACAAAAAAAACAAAAGACACACATGCAATTATTCATAGTTTTAGAACCAGACTTACAAACCATTTTTCACAGAAAATATCGGATTTTCTGGAGTTTTACAAATTTCTACAATCAAATATGTTACAATGGTTTTTTATACAAACATGTTTATGAATTGACCAACTTTTTAGTTGATGCTTTTCAAAATGATGTGAATTCTCAGGGACTCAGTCAGCAGGTATTTGGGCTATGGATTTTGGCTATTTGCTACATTTTAGAACATCATATTTATGTCACTTTTGTGTAAATTCGTGAACAAATACAATTTATAAACAATGTATGTTTGTATCTTTTAATATATGATGTTTGGTTGCTATGTTTTCAATTATATTCAATTGTGTTGATACAATACATTGAAGTGATTCCCCTCTGGACGTTTTCGTCGTCCTGGTTCAGGGGTGTAACAGATTGGTATGAGAGCATTGTTTATAATGAACTAGTATATCTAACCATACAAGATATACAACTATAAATACAATGGGACTAAAACACTTTGAATAAAAGTATATTTCAAAAATATGAATAATTTACCAAAGTATACATACATACGTGCATATTAGAAAACAATAAGAAGAGTTGGACATCGTGACTACACTTAGACAGTTATGTAATCATATCTAGGCTAAATATAGCATGATTAACTATGTTTATTCAAGATATGACCAACATGTGTTTAAGATTGGTCAAGGTGGACAACAAATCTAAAACTCATCAACTGTAAATCAAAGGGGTCTAAGACCAAAATTAAAGACATAAAATACTTTACGAGTATTTTAACATTCTATCTATTTTCTCGTACTTTTATAATCTCGTGCAGACACTATGGCTGGATTCCATCACCCTGGGGACCCATATTTCCCCAATCATGGAAATTAGGTTTAGATTGTGGAGGGTCTCGAGGAGGATCCGGAAGAGATAGAGGAGGAGTTTGAGGAAGAGGAGATCGATGAGAACGAGGAGGGAGATGAGGGTGACTCGGACGGAGAGTCTGAAGTCATCAACCCACCCAACATGGCGAGGGTGCCAGCGCACTGCATGGGCTACAATGGCCCTACGCCCCCTTGGCCACTTCATATTGATAGGTGGAGCCGACACCAGGGACAGCACGCACCATTCGGCAATGAGCGAGGTTTCTATAACCTCCATCATGGAGGCCTGGCGAATCGAGCTCTTCCTGTTATGGTCCAATGGACTAGGGACATTGCCGATCCGGAACAGGTGACCACTAACTAGATAATTGAGACGAGATCCGCAATGAAGTGTGCGGAGAGGCGCACTCAGGACCTCGTGAGGGAATATCAGGAGCAATAGGCTGCAATGGAGGCGAGGATGCGAGTCGCCGAGCGCTGACTAGCCAAGCTTCCGGGCGCTTCTACCTCATCACAGGCACCACCGAGGATCACTTGTCATAAGTAGGAGTTATCCTACCCACTACTTGTTGTAGATTTGGTTATGGGTACGCGTTAGTGCTACCCCTTTTCTTTTCTCTATGTATGTAGGATCGACCCTAGGTTTAAGTGATTACACTAGTCGCAAGGTCGTTATGCTGTTAGATTTTATCCTTGTACTATAGAACTTTTTCAAAGGTCGATTTTCATGCATTATGTACTAAAACATTATCATTAATGAAGTGATTATGTGTTTTAATTGTGATGTTGTTATCTGCTAGTTCTCTCTTTTCAATTTTATTTGTGTAGGGTTTCAAAGTACTCAATGGATGATGGCAATGGGCCCCTTGATGAACTGTAGGTTAAAAGCCCAAGACTTGTCTTTTCCCTATAAATAATGATGTATTATTCATTATTAGGGTTAAGAGTGAGGCAAAATGTAGCTGCCATATTGTGAGGTTTCTATAGAGTTAGATTCTTATTTATTAAGTTTAATTTGTTCCTCACAATTCAATAAATCGAGCGATCATTTGACGTAATCTTCATATTTTTGTTTATTCTTATTTTCTGCATCTTGTTCATCAAATCTCAATTAGGGTTTTAATCCCTACAAGTGGTATCAGAGCGGGTCTTTGAAGATCTATTGATTTTTGCAGTATCGGTTCTTGATTTGATGTTTCTCTACACAAGTTATTGAAGATTTTTTTGTATTTTGACAGTTTGGAATCAAGATTCTTGTTCAAGCTACTGTTCATGAAGATTTATGGTGTTTTTCTACTGTTCATGTGGTATCGTTTCAATCCAATTCGTTTTTAGTTCGTATTTTCTGATTGGATCTGTTCGTTGGTTTAGTCGATCGATTTTATTTCTTTTGTTTTGGCCTAAAGATTTGGAACATTCTGTTCGTGATCCACTATCTAAAGCCTATTTCCGTTTGCATCACTTGTTTTGTGTTTCATTCATCCAGTTCGATCTTTCTTGGTTTGTCAAAACTAAAAATCGACGACTAGTCTGAGGTTATTGTTTGTTGACGTATGTAAATCAATCGATTCTTTTCAATATTAATCCAAGTTTTTTTTTCAAATCGATTTTCTTATTCCTATTCATATAATCGATTTGAATTTATGATTAATTTGATTCATGTTGATCTTGAAAATTTCTGATGATCTGTGAATGAAATCGATCTTTGGAGAATCGATTTGTTGTCTGTTGAATGAAGTCTTTGAATTCTTATGATGAACAGTTGACGAATGGATGAACTGGGTTGAATCTCGATTTGGATGGTCAAACCAGAAATGTCAAAATTGGAATTATGCATTTTTTGAACGTTGTTCTCCTCTATGATTGTGATCAGAAAGCAGTCGGGTTTGTTCAAATGATTGAAAACGACGTTGAGGCTTCAATTGGCTTCTCGGAGTTTCAAAAGAATACTCGCAATTTGGTGCTTAACGTGTCTTGAAATCAGAATTGATTATCTACAATCGGAAAAGAAACTGTGTTCGGAATCAAAGGCTAAATCACAATTCATATCACAATTGAACAATTGGAACGAATGTAATTGAACTCAACTGGAATGTGTTGAGGATCTGTTCGCAAGAGTCAAACTGAAATGTCAAAATTGATGGACTTGGAATGAACCTGGAACGAACTTGGGTTCGTGTGATTATGCTTGGAACGAAAGAAGGGAAGACCGAAAGCGAACCTGGTTTCGCTTGATGATTCGCATTTCGCTTATGGTCTGTTGAATTGAAGCGAAAGCTGATGGAATCGGATTCGCTTCATGAAGCTTGGAACAAACCTGGTTTCATTTTTGTGGAGATTCGCATAAGGTGTACTTGGAACGAATGGTCGATTCGAATCTCACATCTCTCAAACGATCCTAGTACTCGAAACAAAAATATGTATCGCGGGTATTAATTTTGGGGTCTCGTATTTGTTCCGGTCGCTGCATCCCATTTATCAGGCATCTAAATGGGGAAGAAGATGCTTTAATGTTTCATATTTGGTCCCTACAACTCCAGAGAATTGGCACTTTTGGTCCCTTTTGTTTTCACAATTTGATATTTTTGGAGCAATCCCAGAAATTGTTACAAATAAAGGGGAATATTGATGCAGAATTACCATTCCAGCCCCTGTTTTTCAGCAAGTGACAATTTTAGCCCATTTTTCGAAAAGTTTACAACTTTGGGGCCGGTAAACAGTTTTGGATTTTTTTAACGCATATATTTTTTTCATGAACAGAAAAATAAAGATTCCATCAAGTATTGGCGGTTCGGAAAGTCGTTTTTCGTGATAACGTAAATTTTCATGACTTTTTCGGATTTTATACTTCATCGTTTATATCATTTTGTCGCAGGGGAGCATAGTAATTTTTATCCATTCAAGATCATTCTCATGACCATAAGAACGCTTTATAATCACGTTTTCGATTATAAATCGGGGGATAATTTGGTATGGTCATTCGAAATTGGATTTGTGACTTTTCAAAGTTGAAGATCTTTGATAAAGCTTGTGGTAGAATTATGAATGTAGCTTTTATAGTGGAAGTTCCTCATCGAGCTGTACTAAAGCTTTTACAGAGAAGTATCCTTTACAGCGGAAGTTCTTTAACGAGCTCTGCTAAGGACTTGTTATATCTCCGACTTCTAGTATTTTCTCGATCAAGTGGCATTACAAATCTTAAAGTTTGGGTTGTTACATGATATTTTTTGATGGCTTATATCATTAGGTTATTTGAAGATCATTGTGACTTGGAGGGGGAGCTCTTCAAAGACAAGAAGTGATTCGATTTCTTTGTTCTGAAATGGGTTTTTATGGCGGGTTTGGTTTTCATGAAGATTTTTTGGGATTACATTCGAAAATGAAGTTTAAAGACATTACTTCAGTGCTTGATTTATATATCCTAGAGCCCGTGTTTGAAGACTATTGAAGAATCAAGATTCGTGGATTGCTTCATCTATTCCTTGTTGCAAGATCTTTTTATTTGCTAGATGCTTGTTTTGCAAGTTAAAGCATTTTCATCCATTCCATACTTTGAGGGGGAGACTGTAGGGTTTCAAAGTACTCAATGGATGATGGCAATGGACCCCTTGATGAAGTGTAGGTTAAAAGCCCAAGACTTGTCTTTTCCCTATAAATAGTCATGTATTTTTCATTATTAGGGTTAAGAGTGATGCAAAATATAGCCGCCACGTTGTGAGGTCTCTGTAGAGTTAGATTCTTATTTCTCAAGTGTAATTTGTTCCTCAAAATTCAATAAATCGAGTGATCATTCGACCTAATATAAATATTTGTGTTTATTCTTATTTTCCGCATCTTGTTCATCAAATCTCAATTAGGGTTTTAATCCCTACAATTTGATATAATACAGTTTCATTTATAAGTACAATCGAACCACTATAGCCACTAAAAACAAAGGGCTTCCATAAACTAATCATCATTCCCACTTCATAGCAGGAACTGCCCAGAAGGTACATTCGCAGAAACAACACAATAGCGCCACCACCACTATCGCCTCCACCAGAGATGGATTCTGCTGCATTCCAGGTGGCAGACTCAGTTGCAGTTACTCCAACACTAGCACAAATCAATAATGGCACAAACGGGGGAGGAAACAGAAATGGGTCGGGGAGTTCCACTCATGGAGATAATCCAGGACATCAGAGAACCTGAACATACAAGGATTACACCAACGGAAAGCCGAAACCATTTAATGGGAGCGGAGGGGTGATAACTCTCACCCGATGGTTTGAAAAGATCGAAGCTGTCTTTCAAATCTGCGGCTGTCCTGAAGAAAGTAAAGTTAAGTTCGCAGCTTGTACATTTTCTGATAGAGCACTCTCATGGTGGAACGGCCATGTCAAGGCTCCAACTCTACCGGTTGCAAACTGCATTATATGGGGGGAACTCAAAAACCTAATGCTCCATGAGTATTGCCCTAGAGGTGAAGCGCAGAAGCTTGAACAAGAGCTATGGAATCTCACTGTAAAGGATTCCGACATTGAAGCTTATATTTCCAGGTTCAGCGATCTGGCACTCTTGTGCCCGGGGATGATTACATCTGAGAGCAAGAAGGTCGAACGATTCATCTGGGGACTAACTCCCCCGATCCAGGGAAACGTGATTGCTACAAATCCAGCAACATTCGACAGCACCAAGCGCCTGGCAGAAAAGCTTTACGACCATGGAGAACTGAAGGGCAAGAAGACTGTCACCGAATCAAAGAAGGGGGGAGACAACAAGAAAAACTGGAGAAAGAAGAGAAAGGGGCAACAAGTTCAAGAGTTAAGGGCACGGGGAGACTGGCCATTACAAACATAATTGTCCCAAGGCCAACAATCGGGGTGCAGGGGGAGCAAGTAGTGTCCAAGCAATGGGACAAAGGGAGGCTGTGCAGGATCCAACGTTAGTCACCGGTACGTTCCTCCTCAACAACATCTATGCAGGCATCTTATTTGATAGTGGGGCGGAACGATGTTTCGTGAGTCATAAATTGAAACACTTACTAAATAAAAGTCTCCAAAAGTTAAACAAAACTTTCATGGTGGAAATGGCTAATGGGAAAACAGAAACAACCAACGACATCTTCATAGGTAGCACGTTAATTAACACTAAATAATCACTCATTCCAAATCAACTTAATGCCAGTTACTATTAGAAGCTTAGATGTGATCATCGATATGGATTGGTTAAGCCTCCACCATACCAATATTATGTGCTACGAGAAGGCCGTTCGCCTTTACCTACCCAATGAGGAAACCCTAATTATCTATGGTGATAAACCCGGTGCAAACCTTCATCTAATCTCATGCATCAAGGCACAAAAGTGCTTGCACAAAAAGAACCATGCCTTCCTAGCCCACGTGGTGGATAAAAAGAAGGAAGCAAAGAGCATCAAGGACATCCCGGAGGTATGTAATTGTCCGGACGTGTTCCCTGAAGACCTCTCGGGAATACCCCCTGAACGGCAGGTCGAATATCGGATCAACCTAGTACCCGGAACAATGCCGATTGCCAAATCACTATATAGATTAGCCCCTGCAGAAATGCAAGAGCTCTCCAGCCAATTGATCGAGTTATTAGACAAAGGGTTCATAAGACCGAGCTTCTCTCCTTGGGGAGCTCCGGTTTCTTTTCTCAAAAAGAAAGATGGTTCCTTTCGCATGTGTATCAATTACCGTAAACTCAACATGCTCACCGTCAAAAATCGATACCCTCTTCCTAGGATTGATGATCTATTTGACCAGCTACAAGGATCCAGTTACTTCTCGAAAATAGATCTGAGGTCTGGATACCATCAACTGCGAGTCCGAGAAGAAGAAGTCCCCAAAACCGCCTTCCAAACTCTTTACGGGCACTATGAATTCGTGGTAATGCCCTTTGGTCTGACAAATGCGCCTGCAACATTTTTGGACCTGATGAACCAAGTCTGCCAACCTTTCCTTGACAAGTTCGTGATAATTTTTATCGATGACATACTAGTTTATTCTCGGAGCAAGGAGGAACACAGCCAACATCTACGGCAGGTTTTGGAGACTCTAAGGGTGGAAAAGTTATACGCGAAATTCTCCAAGTGCGAATTCTAGATCTGCAAAGTGGATTTTCTAGGGCACGTGGTCAGTGAAGAGGGAAGACACGTGGACCCATCCAAGATCAAAGCAATTGAGGGTTGGGCAACCCCGACGGAGATCAGGAAATTCATAGGCCTCGCTGGTTATTAACGGAGGTTCGTTCAGAATTTCTCCAAGATTTCCAAACCACTTACCTCTCTTACCCAGAAGGGTGTACCCTTGACCTGGGATATGAAACAAGAAGCTTCCTTTCAAACCCTGAAAGAATCCCTCTGCAGTTCTCCGGTGTTGTCTCTTCTAGAGGAAACATAAGACTTCGTGGTATATTTCGATGCATCGAATCAAGGGCTAGGCTATGTGCTTATGCAGCGCGGGAAGGTTATAGCTTATGCATACAGACAACTGAAGACCCATGAAGTAAACTATACCACTAATGATCTTGAATTGGGAGCTGTGGTCTTCGCTCTAAAGATTTGGAGGCACTACCTCTACGGGATAAAGTGAACCATTTTCACAAACCACAAAAAGCCTCCTGCATATCCTGAACCAGAAGGAACTGAACATGAGGCAACGACGATGGGCTTAGCTGTTGAATGACTATGAATATGAGATCAGGTACCATCCGGGCAAGGCCAATGTGGTGGCCGATTCCTTAAGCAGAAAAGAATACTTGGGCCACCGGATAAGAACACTAATGATGACCATCCATTCCCACTTGTCTTCACAAATTAAGGAGGCTCAACTGGAAGCCTTGAAGCCGGAGAACATCGCGAACGAAGCCTTGTGTGGGATGGACAAGAATCTTACGGCCAAAGAGGATGGAGCTTACTATCTCATGGACCGGATCCGGACCCCAAAATTTTGGTCGGTTCAGAGACATGGTCATGAATAAAGAACACACGTCAAGGTACTCCGTCCACCCGGGTTCCGACAAAATGTATTTTGAGCTCAAACAACAATATTGGTGGTCGAATATAAAGGCATAAATTGCTACCTACGTTGGCAAGTGCCTGACTTGCGCCAAGGTGAAGGTAGAATATAAAAAGCCCTCGAGACTCCTTCAACAACCGGAGATACCTAAGTGGAAATGGGAGAGAATCACAACAGATTTTATAACCAAATTTCCCAAGACGACAATGCCATCCGGGTGATTGTCGATCGGTTGCCCAAATCCACCCATTTCCTGCCAATTAAGGAAACGTATAAAATGGAAAAGCTTACTCGGATCTACATAATAGAGGTTCTGAGATTACATGGCATGCCAATATCTATTATCTCGGACAGAGGTAGTAGGTTTACCTCCTGGTTTTGGCAGTTGCTATAGAGATCGTTGGGAACCCAGCTAGATATGATCACAACCTACCACCCCCAGACAAATCGGTAAAGTGAGAGGACCATCCAAACATTGGAGGATATTCTAAGGGCCTGTGATAGACTTCGGCAAGGCATGGGACATCCACTTGCCACTGGTTGAATTCTCGTACAACAATAGCTATCATACAAGCATCAAGGTCGCTCATTTTGAGGTGTTTTATGGATGAAAATACCGATCACCTCTCTATTGGGAGGTGGTAGGAGGCACACAATTGGAAAAAGGCCAGGTACAAAATAGCACTCTCACTGGGCCCGCGATTATCATGGAAACAACTGAGAAGATTGTTCAGTTTAGGGAACGACTCTAGGCATCTCGAGACCGACAGACGATGGAAGCCTCTAGAATTCCAAATCGATGATCGCGTCCTACTAAAAGTCTCTCCATGCAAAGGGATGATACACTTTGGTAGGCAGGGAAAGTTGAATCCAAGATACATCAGACCATTCGAAATCCTTGCGCGGATTGGTCCTATGGCTTACAAGCTGCAGTTACCACCAGAGCTCAGCAATGTACACTTTGCCTTTTCATGTGTCAAACCTAAAGAAATGCTTATGTGACGACACCCTCGTTGTTCCATTTAACTAAATTGAAGTGAATGAAAATCTCCATTTCATTGAGGAACCAGTTGAAATCATGGATAGAGAGGTGAAGTGAATAAACCAAAGTCGCATTCCCATTGTGGAGGTCTGATGGAGCGCCAAGCGAGGTCCAGAATTCACCTGGGAATGCAAAGACCAGATGATGCAAAAATACCCCCATCTTTTCCCTAGTTCTTGAAGGCTACTCCAAAACAAATTTCAGGACGAAATTCCCTATAAAGGGGGGAATATGTCACAACCAGAAAATTAGCGATTGAGAATTAGGCTTCTTGTACGAAACAATTCCCTCTATGTAACCCTATTTCATCAAGATATTGAAATCCAAACTACAATGCCACTTAAGTTCATACGTCCATACCTTGTGAACCTAGATGAAATAGGCTCATGCAAGTCCAAAACTCGACCCAATAATTAAGTCCAATCAATTTTGGGCCTAAGCCTAAGAATTCTTGGCCCAAAACCTCTATTAGAAAATCTTTCTTTGGGCCTTCCTATGGGTTGAAAACGCTTTAATGGGCCTTGTTGGCCCGAAAACTTTTATTAGGACTTCCTTTGGGCCAAAAACCTTTTAATGGGCCTTGTTGGCCCGAAAACCTTTTATTTGGCCTTCCTTTGGCCCGAAAACCCATTAATGGGCCTTGTTGGGCTGAAAACTCTTTTGGGCGAAGCCAAAAATCGAAACCATTCCGTTTTGGGCCACCAATTTAGACCAAGAACCCTACCGTTCAGCTAAGACAAAAAAAGAGAATAAGAAAAGGGAAAAAGAAATGGATAATTTACATTGCGACCTTACTTTTATCTAGAATGCATCTATGCTTTTGACCTCCATACACCCATGCACATTCCATCAAGTTTTAGAGAGTTCAACTCTCTTTCTCCCCACTTTCTTTATGCATCAGCCGAACACCCCCCCCCCTCGGTTCCATACACCTCACAACCTTATTTTCCTTCACTTAGTCTCAAGAAAACTCCCCTCCTCCTTCTCTCAAAAATCTCGAGTTCATCATCATCAAAAATCGTTTCTAGGCTTCTTGATAAGTCCATGTTAAACTCAAAGTGTTTTATTTGAAAGTTTTTAATCATTTATTTTTTCTTTCTTAACCTCATAAACTCTTTTTGGTTTTTGTCTTTGAAAAGTGGATGAGTTTTTGTTAATATTGTTTTCGACAGTGCTTTGAGTTGAGAAAAATCCTTCTTTCGAAGCTGCTTTGTTGTCCTCAATAACAATTTTGTTGATCTTTGAGTTTACTTTGTCATCATTTTCTGAGGTAACAAACACTTGATTTGGAAAGACAACATCATCTGTGCATTTGAAGTTTGGATACACCACATAATTCGCTTCGAGATAATAAGAACCTTTTTCCTTCATTACCTTGTTGAATTTCTCTGTTTCCTTATACATATGGTCAACAACAAATCTTGGAATAGTTGTTTCACTCAGAACATCTTCATCATTCTCACTAACTGTTTGACTATCTTCGGTAGTCACATCATCATAGTCATGAACTATCGTGTTAAGGGTTGGTCAGGGTCAACTTTAAGCAAAGGATCATTACATATTTCTTTACCCTCAGCCGTCGAAGTGGCATTAATGATAGATAGTTTAGAACAATCAACAACTCCCTCCTACTCAATTTCACTGATATTGTCATAATCATTTTCGATATCAGAAAAATTGTTTTGAGAGTCAGATGTCGAATGCTCAGTCTTTTGCAAAATTTTCATTTTCTCATTTTTGGTCAAGGTTTTATTTATAATATTAACCTGATCATGTGCATTTAAACATTCATCTATTTTAACAGTACCATATGCATATGAGTTACTCGGGACCTTGTCGAACTCATAATATTTTTCTCATAGTCATAGGTAGTTGAATCTATCTTTTCTCTTTCGAAAGTCAAGAAACGTAAAAGTTTCCAATGTTGTTCATTGCTTATGTCCGAAGAATCTTGCAAATCAGTTAATTTGGAATATCATCTTTTTGCAGAATTACAATAGATATTGTGCTATTTTAACAAAATTTGATTATCCAAACTCAAATTTTCTCTATCACAATTAACATTCAAAAGTTGTTACTCTAAATTGTCTATCCTAGACTTCTTTGATTCCAAGCTCCTCTGGGTTTCTAGCAGTAATGATTTTGACTTTTTAGCATCACTACTAACAGAAATAAGCATCACTACTTTTCGCATTTCTTCGTCATCCGATCCAGATGACCAGATTTGATACGTTCCATCCTCTTCGCCACTTCCTCTAGCAACCAAAGACATCCCTTTCGTCTTCGCCTTGACTTCTTCCAGCTTTGCAGCATAGTAACCCTCATCCTTCACTTTTTCTTTCTTCTCTTCTCTCTTCCTCAAGATGTAATCACTTGCCATATGGTTTGCACCATTATAGTAATGATAATTAACACCAGAGTCCCCTTTCAACTTCTTTTCTGGCTTCACAACCTTATTCTTGTTATCTTTTATCTCCACCTTCGTCTCCTCACCCATACCCTTCACATTTGATGAGTTTCCCTTAAAATCACTTTTTCCTTTGAACTTAGAATTGAATGGCTTCTTTAAGAATTTCTTCACTTTATTGTTTGAGTAAAAAGTCGCCGCTTCATCATCATAATTAACAAACAAACCTTCATCTTCAGATCCATCACTCTCAGCTGCTTTGACCTCAGTTTCTCTAGTGTCACCTTCAACATCAATGCTAGAGGACCACCTAAACTCAATCTTGTTTCTTCAGCATTTTCATTGATCTCGCTTTCATGAGCTTTTAGAACATTGTAGAGATCACCAAGAGAAAATTGTCAAAAAAAATTTGTGTCTTAAAAATAAGACTGATATTTCGCCACTCTTTGCAAAGGCCTATCATAAAAGTCAAGTTGAACTCCATTGTTGTACGAACGACTCCATAGCGACTGCATTTGAAGATTAATTCATCTAGATGATCATAGTAGAGTTCAATGTTTTCACCTAGCTTAGGCAGACATTGCTTAACAGATCTCTTCTTCGTCTTCTCACTCCCGTTGATACTTATCTTTCAAAGTATCCCAAATTTTTTTTGAAGTCTTGCAACAATGCACATAGTTGTAAACCAATGTTGGAAGAGCACCACGGAGTTCACACAAGCATCTTTTCTTATTTTTCATATGTTTCTCTGTTTGTTGACCAACATTTGTATTAGAACTTGCAGTTCCCACTTCTCGTAACAGAACTGCAAGACAACTTCCATCAGTAATGCATTTTCAGAGATCTTCATCGATTCCATTCAAATAGTCTTCCATCCTATCATCTCATTGATCATAGTATTCAGGAATCAACATAGGAATTTTGGTTGAAGAACTAAGAAGATGAGAATAAGAAGTAAACGTGTTCATATCGAAGTGCGCCATTCTTGTACGGACACATAAGTTGAAAAGCTTCAAAACGAAGAATAAAAGAAATTAATCTTCCATAAATCAATCACGGAACACTCGATTTAACAAACTAAAAGCAGAATCGAATCAATACAAAAGATCTGTAAAGATTTTCAGAATCAAAAGTGCGGAATGTTTTAAATCTAGAATGATATTCCAAAATTTTTGAAAACTCGAGAAAACCAGAAAACAACTATATGAGTCCTACTCTGATACCAAATGTAGTTGTTATGAATCGAGTACATGAAATGAAATCAGAGTTTTGATTGAAACATGAACACAAGGAGTGAGTAAGATCTGGGTGGCTGAATAATACTTCTGAAGGTTATAGGGAACGAATAGAGTACGAACAATAGAATGCTCAGATGTTACACTAACTCTAGAACCTATCCCTATTTATAGGGATTCAGAAGCTAACAAAAAATACATAAAGGCTAAAACTCTTAAGCTTTGACATAAAAATGTGCATTTATGAAATACATACAAACTAAGCTGAAATACAGACTTCGACACTAAGAAAGACTCAAAACTCTTCGCCAGCTTACAACACCATTCGACCCCAAAAATTTGTCAAGTCAATTCAATCCTTCCTTTGATGTGGCTCTAGGGTAAAACGGAGAAAAGATCACAAAATCAGAGTGTCGTTCCCCCCCCCCCCCACCCAACAAAACAACCAATTTGGCCACGTCTGTTCCATTGCATCCATATACTTGAACAAAACCTTGACTTCCTTGTCCTTATAGTGATTCTATTGAAATGGAAACTTCCTCTTCTTCTCTTGAAATTCTATTTACAACAAAATCAGGAAATGAATTTGGATTCCAGAATGAAGCAGGTAACTACATACGTGAAGCAATAGTACAAGGATTTGGTGTACAAACTAAACCCTAATAAATAACATATGCTTAATTGTTATAGGATTAGATTAGTCCTACAAGGTTAAGTGTAACACCCCAAAACTTAAGGCCAAAAATTTTGTTTTTTAATTAAGTAAATCATAATTTATATTACCAAAACATCGTCACTATTTCATAATTCATAAAATCATAAAATCATGTCTCGAAAACCATATCATCAGGAATAATGAAAATCAGAGTACAATCCCAGAAAATCCGATGTGGAAACTATGTGTGTGATGCGCTGCTACGCCGCCAGTTCTTTCCCCTTGGACGAAGAGGTACCTGAAACCAAAATTGAAACTATAATCACAAAGCTTAGTGAGTTCCCCCATCATACCACACACCACATATCACCATCGGTATCTTTCAACCGGTAATTGCCATCGGTATCTTTAAACCGATAACCATCATTGGTATCTTTCAACAGGTACACGCAATCGGTATCTTTCAACCGGTAACTGGGGACTATTTCACCCCCTAACCTAGCATACCGTAACGAGAGATAATCATGTAGTCAGGCATAACTGGGTAGGGACAACTAATCCCTTCTACACACATAGCATATCATACAGGCATATCTCGTGACCATAACAAATTAACATACCAAGATAATTATCACAAAGACAATCGTCTCATACATAACTACTTACTGGTGGGCCGGCATTGGTGCCGTAGAACCACCCCTACTGGAAGGTAACTCTCCTCGTAGTAGTAGCTGCCGATCTGTGCGGGAACTCTTTTTCTGTTGCGGCTGCTCCGGAAATCCTCCGGCTATAATTCCAACAAAACACCCAATCAAAGTCTGATAACTACTCTTATGGATGAATGACTATTGTACCCCTTACCTAGTCAATGTCAACCCAAAGTCAACTTCCAGCTGACCTGACTCATCGAGTTGGGCCGCCAACTCGTCGAGTCCTTATCCATCTAATCATCCTCATTCCCGTCCCTACTCATCGAGTTAGGAAATGACTCGACGAGTTCTCCTCACATTCGAACATTGAATGATCCTTCATCCAACTCGCCGAGTTTTATGAACAACTCATCGAGTTCATCTTCATCCGAAGAACAAGCCCTGCCCGTGACTCACCGAGTTGTATGAACAACTCGTCGAGTTCATCTTCATGTGTTGGGAGATTGCCTTGGACTCACCGAGTCTGTTCATGTACTCGCCGAGTCCCATGAACTCTAGGTCTAAGGCTAAGTCCAATACGTCTAAATAGCTATGGGACTCCCTTTTCTAACAACTGACCCTCGCAGAAGGGTTTAAGATGGCTGAAAGCACACCGACTCGCCGAGTCCCCAGAACGACTCGCCGAGTCCAACCTTGACCATTTCTATACAGTCGATCTAAAAGGGATTTAACACACCAAAACAATAGATCTGGCCTCCTAATGTCCATTTTATACGTAAAGTTCCGAACTTCACTCACATGCATGGGGTTTTTAGCTCAAAAGTCCATAGAAAGTGCTCTATAATGTGCATGGGGCTCTCATGGCCATAAAGTTAGCACCTTTATGCCATGAGACCCCTCCAATGACTCAGATCTAGAAGTAGAACCCCATGAATCACCTTACAAATCCGAAAATTGCTTAAGAAGCCCTCAATGCACCATAACCCTAAGCCCTAAAGATGAACAACCAAAAAGGAAGACCAAAAGAGGGGAATTTACCTTGCTTGAGCTGAAGATGAAGTAAGATCCCTGGATCTACAAGTCCCAACTCAAAATCCCAAGCTTCCTTTCTCCTTCCAAGCTTCACAAACCAACCAAGAACACCAAAATGGCCTTAACACACACAAACGACTAGGGTTTCGATATTCAGTTCTAAGGGAGTGTTAGGGACAAGGGGGGCTGAGTTAAGGTGTTTATATAAGATGCAAACCCTTAGATTTAGGGTTTTACTCGCACAACGCCTACTCACCGAGTCTGTCTTCCGACTCGTCGAGTAGGTCACTTAAGATGTCCGTCGACTTGTCTCTACTCGACGAGTGGGTCCTCCGACTCGTCGAGTCCCAGAGAAAAACATAAAAATGCCTAAATTAAATGCGTAATAGGAATTGGGTGCTACAAATCTCCCCTACTTATTTTAGACTTCGTCCTTGAAGTCTGCTGCTTGTTCCTGGAGAAGTTCTGGGTAATGCTCCATTATCACAACCACCAGCTCCCAAGTCCATTTCCAGCCCTTCCGGTGCTGCCATTACACCTTCACCAGCTCGACCCTCTTGTTCCTCAAATCCTTCGACTTCCGGTCGAGGATTGCTACATGTCGCTCGATGTAAGTCAGGCTGTCATCAACCTGAATATCCTCTAAGGGTACCACTGCTGAGTCGTCCACCAGGCACTTCCGCAGCTGGGAGACGTCGAAAGTGTTGGTGATCTGGCTGAGTTCGGCTGCCAGATCCAATCTGTACGCCACCTTACCCACCCGGGCTAAAGCCTTGAACCGTCCAATGAACCTGGGGCCTAACTTGCCCCATTTCCTGAATCGGATGACACCTTTCCATGGCAACACCTTCAGGTGAACCATATCCCCGACCTGGAAATCCAGGTCTCATCGGCGCTTGTCGGCATAACTTTTATGCCGACTCTGAGCAGTCTGAAGTCTACTCCGGACATGTTGAATCCTCTCCGTCATCTTGAGCACCACTTCGGTGCTCCCCATGACCCTCTAGCCAACCTCACCCCAGCATATTGGGGTCCCGCACTTCCTCCCGTACAACATCTAGAAGGGAGGACGATTGATACTCGTTTGATAGCTGTTGTTATACGAGAACTCAGCCAATGGGAAGTAAGTATCACAACTACCACCGAAGTCTAGCACACATGGCCGCAACATGTCCTCCAAAGTCTGGATGGTCCGCTCGTTCTGACCATCCGTCTACGGGTGAAATGCAGTGCTAAAGTGCAGAAGAGTACCAAACTTATCGTGGAATTTCTTCCAGAACCTAGAAGTAAACTGCACATCTCTGTCTGAAATCACTGAGACTAGCACTCTGTGCCGTGCCACCACTTCCCGAATGTAGATGTCGGCCAACTTCTCGCCCGAGATACTCTCCTGGATCGGTATAAAATGGGGACTCTTGGTCAACCGATCCACGATGACCCATATGGAATCCACTCCCCGCGTGTTCCTGGGAAGTTTGGTGATGAAGTCCATAGTAATATCTTCCTACTTCCACAGAGGAATATCCAACGGATGCATCTTGCCGTGTGGCCTCTGGTGCTCGGCCTTGACCTTCCTTCCGGTCAAGCACTGCTGCACATACCATGCTACATCCCGCTTCATGCAGGGCCACCAATAATCTAGACGGAGATCTCTATCCATCTTCATTGCCCCGGGATGAATGGAGAATCAGGATTTGTGCGCCTCCTCTAACAGCACCTGGCGCACACCCTCGAGGTATGGTACACACACCCTAGGGTGTAATGTCAATAATCCCCGACTATCATAGTCCAAGGAGGAAACCTGTCCCACAATCCGCTCACTCTTCTGATGTTCCTCCTTCATGGCCTCCCGTTCGGCCTCCCGAATCCGCTCTAACAGCGGAGTCACCACTATCATCCTCATACAAATATCCCTCATCGGCGTTGCCTTGCAGCTAAGCACGTCAGCCACCACATTGGCCTTCCCCGGCTGGCAGGATCTCATAGTCATAATCCTTTACCACATCAAGCCATCGGCGTTGCCTCATGTTCAGATTTGGCCAGTCCATGAGATACCTTAGGCTCTTGTAGTTCATGTAGATAGTACAACGAACCCCATATAGGTAATGACGCGAAATCTTGAGGGCGAACACAACAGCCCCCGACTCTAAATCATGCGTCGGGTAGTTCGCCTCGTGAGGCTTCAGCTGCCTCGAAGTGTAAGCAATAACATGTCGTCTCTGCATCAATACTACGCCCAAGCCCGAGATGGACGCATCACAATATACAACAAAATCCTCCATGCCCTTTAGCAGGGCTAAGATTGGCGCCTCGCACAATCTCTGCCTCAATGTCTCGAATGCAGCCTGCTGCTCAAGCCCCCAACAAAAGACCAAGGATTTCCTCGTCAGCCTGGTCAGGGGCATGGCTATCTTGGAGAAGTCCTGAATGAATCTCCGATAGTAGCCTGTGAATCCCAGGAAGCTCCGAATCTCAGATGGAGACCTCAGAACCTCCCACCTCATCATGGCCTCTACCTTAGCCTGGTCAACCGAAATCTCGTCCTAGTTGACGAGATGCCCAAGGAACTGCACCTCGCACAACCAAAACTCATACTTGGCAAACTTGGCATACAATCTCTCCCTCCTCAAGGTATCCAGAACCTCCTGCAGGTGCTCCTCATGCTGCTTTCTTGTCTAGGAATATACCAAGATATCATCAATAAAAACTATCACAGACCGATCCAACATCGGTCTGCACACGCGGTTCATGAGATCCATGAACACGGCAGGAGCATTGGCGAGCCCGAAGGGCATCACCACGAACTCATAATGGCCATAGCGCATCCGGAAAGCAGTCTTCTGCACATCCTCCTCTCTGACCCTCATCTGATGATACCCTGAACGCAAATCAATCTTGGAGAACCAAGATGCTCCCTGTAGATGATCAAAGAGGTCATTGATCCTCGGGAGTGGGTAACGGTTCTTTATCGTTACCTTATTCAGCTCCCGATTATCTATACACATCCAGTGCGACCCGTCCTTCTTCTTCACAAACAGAATCAGGGCTCCCCAGGGTGAACAACTCTGTCTAATGAATCCTTTGTCTAAGAGTTCCTGCAGCTATGTAGATAACTCCTGCATCTTAGGAGGAGCAAACCGATACAGTGCCTTGGCTAACGGAGCCACAACAAGGACTAGATCAATCCTGAACTCCACCTGCCTCTCCGGAGGTATCCCAGGCAACTCCTCGGGGAATACATCCGCAAACTCTCGCACCACGGGTACATCGCCCACCATCACCTGTCCCGCCTCCCGAGTATCCATAACATAGGCGACATATCCTGCGCAACCCTGCTGGAGGTAGCGCCTAGCTCTCGCTGCCGAACATAAAGTTGGTCCTTAATGTGGTCTCTCCCCTGAACCACCATCTCTCCCCCTCCTGGGGTCCTGATCCGCACCAACTGCTGTGTGCAGTCAATCACTGCCCCATTGAAGCTTAGCCAATCCATACCAATAATAACTTTGTTCCCCCGTAAGGGTATGGGAACCAGATCTACCAGGTAACGCTCCTCGAACATCCTCAAACCACAATCTTGGTAGATCTCTGATGCTCACAATGACCGTTCGTCCGCAATCTCGACCTTAAGGGGGCAATCCAACATGCTCGAAGACTTAGGAAACCTCTTGCTAAGCGTAAGAGAGACAAACGATCGGGTAGCACCCGAATCAAACAATACCTGAACTGGAATACCATTCACATGGAATGATCCTAGACAGAACATATACATATAAAATATCAAAATCACGACAACATAACGGAAGCGATCTGAGAGGAGAAATCATATCCGTTACCACATCGGGTGCAGCGCGTGCCTCCTCGGCTGTTAGCTGAAATGCTCGGCTCCGCACCACTGGAGCCTCCGTCTTGACCTTCCGGCCATCCGTAACCCGCGCAGTCGTCGGAGCTAGCGCCACAGCCGGCACCGTTGCTGCTGTCAATCGGGGGCAATTGGCCTTTTTATGGACCCCCTAATTGCAATGAAAGAAAATCAGGTCTGATGTCTGAATCGCAGGAGTAGGGGTAGTACAATCTCTACCAAAATGCCCAATCTTGCCACACTTATCGCAGCCGGAACCTGGCCCAATGTGGAAAACTCCCTCATGTGACCGACCGCATTTCCCACAGCGGTCCCGCCCTAACTGGCCTTTCGGCTTAACATCAGACCCCTTGGGCTTCTTCCCTGAAGCCCCTGCTGTCTGTCCCTCCTCTACCTTCCTCTTCCGTATGTGCTCCAGATCAATCTCCCTATCCCTTGCCTTGGCAATCATGGAATCCAGGGTGGGGCAAGCTGAACAACTGGCATGCTCCTTGATATCGCCTCGTAGCATGTCATGGTAGCGGGTCCTCCTCATGTCCTCATCACCCGCATACTGGGGCACCAACAAAGCCCTCTCCCGGAACTTGGCGGTGATCTCCGCCAAAGTCTCCGTAGTCGGTCGCATATCCAAGAACTCCCTGGCCAGCTGCTGGAGCTCCACAGCTAGTGCAAACTCTTCCCTAAATCGGGTCACAAAATTTGACAACGTCATTGCCTTAATGGTTGGGGCTCTTAACGTATCACTAATCAACTCCCACCAATCTCTGGCTCGATCCCTCAAACATCCCGAAACAAAACGAACCTTCGACCCTTCCGGGCAGAAGCTCATCAGTTGCGCAGATTCAATATCTGCGATCCATCTCCTAGCAGCAATGGGGTCGTTCACCCCATGGAAATCCGGCGCACCACTCCTTCTAAAGTCCTTAAAGGATAGTGTGGTCGTACTCACCTGGCTAGACGCCAAATCACTCCTGAATGATCGGAGACGATCCTCCATCAGCTCGATGATCTCTTCCTTGATCGACCCGAAGATGAACGGGGTCGACTTAAGGATACCTCTTGTGATCTCCAACGCGATGAACTCGCGAAGCCTACCATCCACCTGCTCGGATCCTTCACCCGAGCCCGAACTTGATCCTGACCCTGAGCCTGTCGCTCTATGTCGCGTGGTCACCATACTGAAAATAAACATACAAACATCAGGATCACACATACTCTCAATAAGTCTCACACACTCTCCAAGTCCCCTGGTTCCATCTCAGTCCTCCTTGACTTGAGTACGGATCTTCTACTTTCAGTAGTACGGGCCCATACTACCTTCTACATCTATCCGTACTTTCCTCAAGGATTACTTCGACTTCACCGAGTCCCTTTTCCCAATATCCTTTCCACTGATATCATCCTATAATTTTCTAGGGCACTCTCTGACATGCTCTCTGCCATCAGTTGCACTAGGAGTCCCTACCAACATTCCGTAACTAGCTTGCGGTTACTGTTACGTATCTGCTTACTAGTTAGTTAAAGTTAGTCAGGACTCCTATAGAACAAAGCAAACAACATTCGTGCATTGATTAACCACTTCAAGCATAACCTAATCAGGCTATCCTACCGCTGACTAGACAGTCCTAGTACACAACTCATACAACAGGCATTCAAGGCATCCTCCTAGATCCTTAGCCCTAGGCTAGCATGCAGTTCTCAGTATCATATATCACATGACATAACATAACAAGTATGGGTATCTTGGGGAAAACTTACTTAAGCTCGGCCGATCGCACGCATCACACACCTTGTTCTTTCTCAAAATTCCATAACTTGGATTTTAGAAAATTGTTTTCTTTTGTGGAAAAAGAAAATTTTAAATCCCTTGGTTTGAGTCCAGACAACCCCCCCCCCCCCCGAGGGTGTGTCCGAATCTCTCAAACCAGGGCTCTGATACCAACTTGCAACACCTCAAAATTTAAGGCCAAAAATTTTGTTTTTAAATTAAGTAAATCATAATTTGTGTTACCAAAACATCATCACTATTTCATCATTCATAAAATCATAAAATCATGTCTCGAAAACCATATCATCAGGAATAATGAAAATCAGAGTACAATCCTAGATAATCCGATACGGAAACCATGTGTGTGATGCGCTGCTACGCCGCCGGCTCTTTCCCCTTGGACGAAGAGGTACCTGAAACCAAAACTAAAACTATAAGCACAAAGCTTAGTGAGTTCCCCCATCATACCACACACCACATAACACCATCAGTATCTTTCAACCGGTAACCATCATCGGTATCTTTCAACCGGTACACGCCATTGGTATCTTTCAACCGGTAACTGGGGACTATTTCACCCCCTAACACTAGCTTACTGTAACGAGAGATAATCATACAGTCAGGCATAACTAGGTAGGGACAACTAATCCCTTCTACACACATAGCATATCATACAGGCATATCTCGTGACCATAACACATTAACATACCAAGATAATTATTATAAAGACAATCGTCTCATACATAACTACTTACTGGTGGGCCGACATTGGTGCCTTAGACCCACCCCTACTGGAAGGTAATTCACCTCGTAGTAGTAGCTGCCGATCTGTGCGGGAACTCTCTGTCTGCTGCGGCTGCTCCGAAAATCCTCCGGCTATAATTCCTACAAAACACCCAATCATAGTCTGATAACTACTCTTATGGAGGAATGACTATTCTACCCCTGACCTAGTCAAAGTCAACCCAAAGTCAACTTCCAGCTAACCTGACTCGCCGAGTTGGGCCGCCAACTCGTTGAGTCCATATCCATCTAATTGTCCTCATTCCCGTCCCTACTCGTCGAGTTAGGTAATGACTCGACGAGTTCTCCTCCCATTCGAACATCGAATGATCCTTCATCCGACTCTCCAAGTTGTATGAACAACTCGCCGAGTTCATCTTCATCCGAAGAACAAGCCCCGCCCTTGACTCGTCGAGTTGTATGAACAACTCGCCGAGTTCATCTTCATGTGTCGGGAGATTGGCTTGGCCTCGCCGAGTCTATTCATGTACTCGCCGAGTCCCATGAACTATAGGTCTAAGGCTAAGTCCAATACGTCTAAACAGCTATGGGACTCCCTTTTTTAACATCGTCTTTTTGCCGACAGTAGATATTGGACTTAGAAAATGGAGTCCAATACATCTATACATCTATGGGACTCCCTTTTCTAAGGCTAAGTCCAATTTAGTTAATTTGGCATATCGTCATTTTGCAGAATTACAGTAGATATTGCGCTATTTTAACAAAATTTGATTATCCAAACTCAAATTTTCTCTATCACAATTAAAATTCAAAAGTTGTTACTCTAAATTGTCTATCCTAGACTTCTTTAATTCCAAGCTCCTCTGGGTTTCTAGCAGTAATGATTTTGACTTTTCAGCATCACTACTAACAGAAATACGCATCACTACTTTTTGCATTTCTTCGTCATCCGATCCAGATGACCAGATTTGATACGTTCCATCCTCTTCGCCACTTCCTCTAGCAAGCAAATACATCCCTTTCGTCTTCGCCTTGACTTCTTCCAGCTTTGCAGCATAGTAAGCCTCATCTTTCACTTTTTCTTTCTTCTCTTCTCTCCTCCACAATATGTAATCACTTGCCATATGGTTTGCACCATTACAGTAATGATAATTAACACCAGAGTCCCCTTTCAGCTTCTTTTCTGGCTTCACAACCTTATTCTTGTTATCTTTTATCTCCACCTTCATCTCCTCACCCATACCCTTCACATTTAATGAGTTTCCCTTAAAATCACTTTTTTCCTTTGAACTTAGAATTGAATGGCTACTTGAAGAATTTCTTCACTTTATTGTTTGAGTAAAAAGTCGCCGCTTCATCATCAGAATTAACAAACAAACCTTCATATCCATCATTCTCAGCTGCTTCGACCTCAATTTCTCTAGTGTCACCTTCAACATCAATGCTAGAGGACCACCTAAACTCAATCTTGTTTCTTCAGCATTTTCATTGATCTCCGCTTTCATGAGCTTTTAGAACATTATAGAGACCACCAAGAGAAAATTGTCAAAATTTTGTTGAGTCTTAATCATAAGACTGATATTTCACCACCCTTTGCAAAGGCCTATCAGAAAAGTCAAGTTGAACTCCATTGTTGTACGAACGAATCCATAGCGACTGCATTTGAATATTAATTCATCCAGATGATCATAGTGGAGTTTAATGTTTTCACCTAGCTTAGGCAGACATTGCTTAACAGATCTCTTCTTCGTCTTCTCACTCCCGCTGATACTTATCTTTCAAAGTATCCCAAATTTCTTTTGAAGTCTTGCAACCATGCACATAGATGTAAACCAATGGTGGAAGAGCACCACGGAGTTCACACAAGCATCTTTTCTTATTTTTCATATGTTTCTCTGTTTGTTGACCAACATTTGTATTAGAACTTGCAGTTCCAACTTCTCGTAACAGAACTGCAAGACAACTTCCATCAGTAATGCATTTTTAGAGATCTTCAACGATTCCATTCAAATAGTCTTGCATCCTATCATCCCATTGATCATAGTATTCAAGATTCAAGATAGGAATTTTGGTTGAAGAACCAAGAAGATGAGAATAAGAAGTCAGCGTGTTTATATTGAAGTGCGCCATTGTTGTACGGACACAGAAGTTGAAAAGCTTCAAAAAGAAGAATATAAGAAATTAATCTTTCAGAAATCAATCACGGAACACTCGGTTTAATAAACTAAAAGCAGAATCGAATCAATACAAAAGATCTGTAAAGATTTCCAGAATCAAAAGTGCGGAATGTTTTGAATCTAGAATGAGATTCAAAACTGTTGAAAACTCAAGAAAACCAGAAAACATGTAACACCGTAAAAATTTAAACAATTTTTCGCATTTTAAAAATCATATGATTTCATTCACATCCACGTTTTAATACATTGTATCATCATTATCTTAATACAAAACCCCAAGATCAAAATATATACACTCCAGTGTGCGTGTGTACGAGTCATGCCGGCGCCTTCCTACGATCATCGCTGGTACCTGGAACACCACACATAACACTATAAGCATATTTGCTTAGTGAGTTCCCGAAAATACCACATAAACACATATCAGCCACTTAAGGTTGTAACTCTGTTGACCCTCTGGTCAAATATCTCTGTGGGACCCTCTTGGTCCCATAACTCTGTGGACCCACTCGTCGTAACTCTGTAAACTCTGAATCATGCATATCACATATCACAATAAATCTCAACACATAATATCATGCAAATACACTGGCATATAACTCTAGATTACTCTATAACATAACTCTATTACCATACTAGGTAAAGTATAGTGAGAAGACTCACCTCAGATGTCTCGGTATATCTCTGACTCGGTAGAAATATTATCTAGCCTCCGCCTAATCACATAAAGTAAATATTCTCATAAATATAACTCTCGGGACTAGACTCAACCCTCTCTAGGCGAAAGACCATTTTACCCCTCTATCATCTCAAATGCCACATTGTTGACCAAACCCTAAAAGTCAACAAAAGTCAAAGGTCAAACTTTGACGCGACTCGTCGAGTGCACTTGGGCGACTCGACGAGTCTACACGTGTCTACTAACTCTTTTAGTCCTTGACACGTCGAGTTCCTCCCCTTACTCTAAGAGTCACACTTGGCATGAATCACAGGGCCACCCTGACTCAACTCGCCGAGTCTCAAGAACAACTCGGCGAATTCTACCTTGAACTCCAGTCCCCTAACTCTCTCTGACTCACTGAGTTATTACCCAACTCGGCAAGTTTACTCACTGAGTGATTTACGGGAAACGCTCACCCTACTCGCCGAGTCTGATCATTGGACTCGACGAGTTCATGCCATGCACAAACTCCATAGACCTCCTGAGGTCATATCTGTTCCTTTAATCCATAGATATGGCCTTCCCAAGTATGATAATCACGTAAAGTTCAGACCTTGACACTCATATATCATCTAGATGGTCTAACTTGGTCATTTAGCTCCAAAAATAACATCCTAAGTTCATGGCTCCCAAAATTGTAACAACGTAAATTTCAAAACAAATTTTTCATTTTTCATGAACCAAGTTGATATAAAAATATTCTCAAATATTTCCAACAGTAGTTTTTCAAACATAACATATCCCAAGATCATAAAATCAAACTCTCTCTCTAGTGTGTACGAGTCATGCCGGCGTCTTTCCATGGTCATCGCTAGTACCTGAAACACATAACACAACAACTGTAAGCATAAATGCTTAGTGAGTTCCCTAAAATACCGCATAAGACACATACGCCACTCAAGGCTATAATACGACCCTCCGGTCGATGTGTCCCAGCGGGAGCCTCCAGTCCCGTAGCTCTTTGGACCTTCTGGTCCGGTCATAGCTCGTTGGACCCTCCGGCCCGTTCTATATCGTTCGACCCTCCGATCCGGTATATAACATCATACAACATGCATATAACATATAGCACATAATCTCATATATAACACGTAGCACCCTCTGGTCAACATATAATACCACTCAAGGTACGTATAGTGAGAAGACTCACCTCAGGTGTCTCGGTAAGTCTCTGACTTGGTAGAAATATGATCTAGCCTCCGCCTAATCACATAAAGTAAATACTCTCATAAATATAAGTATACCCAAACCTTTCTTAACACCCTCAGAAGGGTAAAAGACCATTTTACCCCTCTCTTGGCTTAAAGGCCTCATTGTTGACGAAACCCTAAAAGTCAACAAAAGTCAACGGTCAAACTTGACCCAACTCGTCGAGTGCACTTGGGCGACTCGGCGAGTCTACACGTGTCCGCTAATTCTTTAGTCCCGCTTGGCACGTCGAGTTCCTCCCCTTACTCGACGAGTCACCCCTGGCATGAATCGTGGGGCCACCCCGACTCAACTCGCCGAGTCTCAAGAACAACTCGGCGACTTCCACCTTGAACTCCAGTCCTCTAATCCCCTTCTGACTCACTAAGTTATTTCCCCAACCCGGCAAGTCTACACACTGAGTGATTTACGGGAAACCGTAACCCTACTCGCCGAGTCTCATCTTTGGACTTGGTGAGTTCATGTCTTGCACAAACTCCATAGACCTCCTGAGGTCAGATCTGTTCCATTAATCCATAGATCCGACCTTCCCAAGCATGATAATCACCTAAAGTTCAGACCTTGACACTCAGATAGCATCTAGATGGTCTTACTAGGTGATTTAGTCCCAAAATAACATCCTTAGTCCATGACTCCCAGAATAACTCCAAAAAGCCCTAAGGGTTAAGGTCTCTGGACCTCTTTGAGTCTAGATCCAAAGCATGAACTTGAGAAGGGACCAATTACTCCATAAATCCATCCTCTAAAGGGGGTTAGAAAACCCTAACTATAGGAATCAACACTACATCTGAATAAGGTCCGAAAAATACCTCAAGATGAAGTCTATGAGCTTTAAAATCACCAAAACCACACCTCCTTCAGCCTCCTCTTGCCTTGGTTTCCTCCTTCTTGCAAGACAAAATTGCAAAAATGGTCCCTATGGTATGCAAAATTTTGGGGTTTTAGTCCAAACAGTGACTTTTTTGGTTTCGTAGTCCTTTTGGAATGGTTTGTTTGTGAAAATGGTCCCTCCGAAAATTGAAATAACTATATTACCCTTGGGGTATTTATTTTTCATTTTTCTTTCATTATTCTTAAAATTTAATATTTATTTATTTATTTTAACAATTAAAAAAAATAAAGAAGGGACCACCTCTCTCTCTCTCTCTCTCTCTCTCTCTCTCTCTCTCTCTTTCTCTGCTGAAGAATTTCATCTTCTTCGTATTCTTCATACATCCCCAAATCAACACCATAACTCTTCTTCTTCTAGAATCATTACTTATACACTCAAGAGGTTGTTTAAGTATAAATATTACAACATCAGGTAGCGGTGATTTTCGGGGGTAGTGTTCTTATGTTTTTGAAGGTGAAACAGGTAAATTAGGTTTATATTGCTAGAGAAGATGATGGGTTGTTTGAAGTGTTCTTGTTGTGAAACAGGTTATTGCACCCCACCCTCCCCTCTTCGGTCACCCCTCTCTCCAATTTGTTGTAAAAGATTAGATAATTATTAAGATTTACAGAAGAATCAAATATATATCCCAAATTTGTAATACCTTCAAGTCCAACAATTAAACCCCAAATCGATTTTAAATTAAACCAAAAATCGATTTCATGGCTTCTCAGCTAAGCTTTCTGATGTAGAGGCTTCTAATCTTGAATATGCTTTTGGGCTTCTCTCAGTTATTCCTGAACAAGTTCGTCATCTTGATAGCAAAACCAAATCAAATGAAACCCATATCAAACAGAACCAAAACATGAAACACAAATCATTGAAACCGAACCTATAACAAAAACTGTAGAAACAAAAATCGAAACTGGACCTATAACAAAACATGAAACACAAATCATCGGTCTTGCTCTCGTTTCTTGTTATCAGCGACGTGCGTGGGTGAGACGAGGAAGGAGTGGCAGAGCAATGGTGGTGCGGTGCAATATCGGACCAGTGGAGGGCGATGAAAGGTGGTGCGGTGGCTGCCTCAAGATCGTCGGAGGTGGCAGCGCGCCCTTCGTATTTGTTGAAGTTGAGATCGGAAGAAAAAAATGAGATGTGTGCTTTATTGAGAGAGAGAGAGAGAGAGGTGGGTCCTTTATTATTTTTTTAATTGTTAAAATAAATAAATGAATATTAAATTTAAAAAAAATGAAAGAAAAATGAAAAATAAATACCCCAAGGGTATTATAGTCATTTCAATTTTCGGAGGGACCATTTTCACATACAAACCACTCCAAAAGGACTAAGAAACCAAAAAAGTCACTGTTTGGACTAAAACCCCAAAATTTTGCATAACACAGGGACCATTTTTGCAATTTTGTCTTCTTGCAATTACACCAACAAAATGATCACAAATGGCCTCTCCTTCCTCACAAACGCTCTAGATCTCTTAGGGTTTCTCTCTGGGGTTTGGTAGCCGCAAATGACGGTCCTAAGGGCCTTTAAATAGGTCCCAAACCCAGGAAATTAGGGTTTCATTAAACAGCGTGGACTCGCCAAGTCCACTCATGAAATCGCCGAGTCCAGCTGTGAACTCGAATAAGAATCCGCGACCATACTCGGCGAGTTTAAACACCAACTCGCCGAGTCCCCTCTCAACTTCCAAAAAAATAAAGGAATAAAATATTGTACCTGGGAATCCGGATGTTACAATTCTCCCTCACTAGAATTAGTCTTCGCCCTCGAAGTATTACTCTGCAAACAACTCTGGATGCTGCTCCCACATCTCACGCTCCGGCTCCCAAGTTAACTCTGGCCCTTTCTAATGTTGCCACTGGACATGCACCATAGGCACCTCCTTGTTCCTCAAAACCTTGATCTTCCGATCCCTAATCGCCACCGGTCTCTCAACATAATTCAGGCTCGCATCCACCTGAATATCTTCTAATGGCACCACTGCCGACTCGTCGGCTACACACTTTCGCAGCTACGACACGTGGAAAGTGTCATGAATCGGACCCAACTCTGCAGGTAACTCCAAATGGTAGGCTACCCTGCCTAAACTTGCGTTCACCCTGAAAGGACCAATATATCGGGGCCCCAACTTGCCCCTTTTCCTGAATCGATCACTCCTTTCCAAGGAGAGACCTTCAAGAGCACGAAGTCGCCGACCTGAAACTCGAGCTCGGACTTGCGTCTATCCGCATAACTCTTCTGATGACTCTGAGCGGTCAAGAACCTCTGTCTGACATGTTGAATCTGCTCTGTCGTCTGAAGCACGATCTCGGTACTACCCATCACACGCTACCCTACTTCTCCCCTACAAATGGGGGTCCGACACCTCCTCCCATACAACAACTCAAAGGGTGGCATACCAATGCTCGAATGATGGCTGTTGTTGTAGGAAAAACTCTGCCAAGGGCAAGTACGCGTCCCAAATCCCGCCGAAACCCAACACACATGCTCGGAGCATGTCCTCGAGCATCTAAATCGTCCGATCACTCTGCTCGTCAGTCTGTGGGTGGTATGCGGTACTAAAATGTAGTCTCGTACCCAATTCATCATGAAAATTCTTCCAGAATCTGGAAGTGAAACGTATATCTCGATCTGATACAATCGAAATCGGCACTCCATGCCGAGATACCACCTCTCTCACATACATCTCTGCCAACCTCTCCGCGGAAGAGCTCTCACTGAAAGCAACGAAATGAGCGCTCTTCGTCAACCTGTCCACAATCACCCAAATTGCATCGACGCCTCTCGCAATCCTTGGCAATTTGGTGATGAAATACATGGTAATATGTTCCCATTTCCACTCAGGAATCTCTAACGGCTGCAGCTTACCATGTGGACGCTGGTGCTCGGCCTTAACCCTGCGGCAGGTCAAGCATCTCTCTACAAACCATGCGACAACCCTCTTCATACAGGGCCACCAATACTCCCTTTTTAGGCCCAAATACATCTTAGTAGCCCTGGGATGGATCAAGAACATCGATCGATGAGCCTCTTGCATCAAAATGGTACACGTCCCACCCACAGACGGTACCAATATCCGTCCCTGAAATGTCATAAGCCCCGGCTATCGGTAACGAATTCCGATACGAGACCGACAACTCGCTCTCTCTTGTGGCTTTCTAGCCTCACGGCCTCAGCCTGGGCCCCACGAATAGCGTCCAACACCGTGGTCATCACTGTCAATCTCAAACAAACATCTCGCATCGGGGCACTCTCCGCCCTACGGCTCAGTGCATCGGCTACAACATTAGTCTTGCCTGGGTGGTACAAGATCTCACAATCATAATCCTTGACCACATCCAACCACCTCCTCTGGCGCATATTCAGGTTGGGCTGATCCATCAAATACTTCAAGCTCTTGTGGTACGTGTATATCGTACACCGAACCCCGTACAGATAGTGTTGCCAGATCTTGAGGGCGAACACTACCGCTCCCAATTCCATATCATGAGTGGGATACCTCGACTCATGAGGCTTAAGCTGCCTCGATGCATATGCTATCACATGCCCCCTATGCATAAGCACCGCTCCCAATCCGGATATTGATGTATCACAATATACCACGAAATCCTCCATCCCTTCCAGAAGGGCTAATACTAGGGCTTCGCATAATTTCTGGCGAAGTGTCTCTAAAGAGGTCTGCTGCTCCGGGCCCCAAGAAAATGCAGCACCCTTCCGGGTCAACTTGGTGAGTGGCACGGCGATCTTGGAGAAATCCTTAATAAATCTCTGATAATAGCCGGCCAAACCCAGAAAGCTCCTGATCTCGTTGGGTGATCTTGGCACCTCCCACCTCATGACCACCTCAATCTTGGCCGGATCGACCAATATCCCATTCTGATTAACTAGATGCCCCAAAACTGAACCTCTCGTAACCAGAACTCACATTTGGAGAACTTGGCATAAAGCCTATCCGATCTCAGAACTCCAAGGATCTCCCTCAAATGCTCCTCGTGTTGTTCTCTAGACCTCGAATACACCAAAATATCATCAATGAATACGATCACCGACCGATCCAGCATCGCACTACTAGAAAACAGCCCTTTAATGACGCGCAAACAATGACACTCGCTGATAGAGGACACGCATTTGTGCGTGCCCTAAAAAATAATGTCAGTTTTGCAAAATTTGAAGGACAGAGAACACGCATTTTGTGCGCGCCCTAAAATTAGTGTCCAAGAAAAAAAATTAAAAACACGGAGGGCACCTATCATAAAAATGTGCGTCGTGTAAACGTGTCGCTTTATATTTTTTTAAGGAAGGTGCGGTCTCTGATTTTTAATAGCTCGGGGGGAATGAAATCCCAAAAAATTAAACACCCCGCCTCTAAAATCCTCTACCAAAAAACGCTAATAGTTCTTTATGCAGTTCTTCTCTCTCTCTCTCTCTCTCTCTCTCTCTCTCTTGCTCTATCTCTCTCTCCTTTGGAATCAGATTCTTGAAAGATCGAAACCCTAATCGTAGCCCTAACTACGACCTGTATTACCAACCGTGATCTTTAGATCAAAACGAAAGCGGCGACCACCACGACAACCGTCAACTATACAATCCTTACCAAGATCTTATAGAGTCCCCGCACAAACCCTGTATAAACCTCCCACATCTCCTGAATACCTCTTTCAAGAGGAATCCATCGCTCAACGGCGTTCATGGGGAGAAAACCTGACATACTACATTGGTATTGGTTACCTCAGCAGCGCAGTAGTTGGCGCCGGGAAAGGTTTTTTAGAGGGCATGAAGGCTTCTGAGGCTAGAGACACCATGAAACTTAGGGTTAACTGGAATGAAATGCATGGTGGTTGGATTAGCGACTGGGGCGTGGTGGTTGGATTAGCGACTGGAGTGCTTTACAAAACGGCGGCCGGCCCTAGGTTGACGGTTGTTGCCGGAGCTATTGGTGGAATAGCGGTGGGATTAGTCGTGACGGGGAAGCAGATTTTGAAGAGATACGTACCAATCTGAGCTCGATCTGTATTCAATTTCATCTTACTACAAGTTTTGGTCTTTTGAGATCTCCAAAGGTGATTCATTTGTAGTCTTTTACAATATTTTAGTATTTTACAATATTTTAGATGATTGACATAATTTGGCATGGAATGAAATGCGTGATTTTGTTTTGTGCACTTGATAGTTAAAACCCTTTATGTTGTGTACTTTGTAAGTGACTTTGATATGGGAATTGTATCAACACAGGTTTTTGTGGCTTTATTGGTTGATGAATATTTGTTCAGGTGAGAACACAAATTGAATATTTGGTTGATGAATATTTCTGATGTTTGATTATTCCAGATACAGGGGCTGTAAGGCTTTAAATTTATCATGTTCTAATTGTTGTGACTACACAACACGAAGTTTAAACTCGCGTGTTGTTGGTGAGTCTGAGAGAGGAACAATATGCCTCCAAATCATTCTTTACTAAATTTACCGATTCAATTACACGTGCCCCCATGGTATTCTTTGACTCTACTCCAGTTGGATGAATTCTGACAAGGGTAAGATAAAAAAATTAACTGAATTCAAACGGTAACATATTTACTTTCTTCTGACGAATTCACTTTTTTATCTTTACATGTTTTCATAAATTCAAATGATAACTCTCAAGTTGATTTCCCATGATCAACAAGACAACAACTATCCATTAAGTAGTGTCTGGAAAATGATGTTACTGAAGTATTTGAGAAATGGAATAGATAATAGATGAGCGTAAATTTGTAAAAAGTTAGGATCTAATCATCTAACCCTCAGCTTCTCTATTAAATTGCTCTATGCTTTTGCAGAGTTGAAGTTGCTTGAGCTGCACATCCTACTGCAGATGTATTTATTAATTTCGCGTCCTACAGAAGGTCAGTTTTAATTTTTAAGTTTTTACTTTTATATCATTCTTAAATCTTTCTATCAATTTGACTTAAAAATTGCAAATTTTATATTTATTAAAAGTTTTCAAGTTACAAGAAGTAATGATATTGATTACTCCCCCACAAACGTTTTTTTCAAGAACTCGGTTGTTGGTTAGTGACTTCAACAAACATTTATAAAAATTCTGAAAAGGATAATATACTTATTGTACTTGGAACAGGGACCAAAATGTTACACTTCAAATAAGGACCAAAATTGCAAAAAAAAACTTAGTAGGACCAATTTTGCAAAAATTCCCTATAGCCTAGGACCATTTTTGTAATTTACACCTACTGTTTCAAAATTGGAGCAAAACAGAAACTTGGTTACTATATTGATAAAAATTGTTTCAATAAACATAAACCCACTAAATCATACTACAACACATCAACACCACATCATGTCAATTAAAAATACAAAAATTCACAACAAAACAATTGTTTCATGACATTTGTTCCTTATTTTACAACAGTGCTGCTGCTTTATCCAATCTTGCCCTCAAACAGCCCACCATCAGAGTTGTGGCTATTATAGCTGAAGGTGTTCTTTAATCTGACACCAAGGAATTGATCATATACGCAAGAGCAAATAAAAAGGTAAATGGAATGGGACCCACATTCTAAATTTTCACTTTCAACATATAAATATTTTATATTATATATCAACAGTAATGATTTTGCAGGTTGTTATTGGGCCAACAACTGTTGGTGGCTTCATTCTTTGATATTATATATCAACAGTAATAATCCTACTAATTTTCTTATCAATGGCTTCATTCTAAAAAGATATGGTGCTATGTTGCATAAGATTTGTAACATGTATATTTCTTTCATACTTTCAGGTTATTTTTCCAGCTTTAGACATCCGTGTCAAGAACGTGGCTAGAACGTATTCTCTTGAACACAAGGGCGAAAGTGTCATCTTTGATCAACTATTCACATTACTGGATTCAGACATGCAAAATGAAGAAAGCTTTAGAAGAGAATTAGCATCCTGCACATGTGCCCTTCAAACATCAATCAATCAACACATGTCCAAAGAAGAAGAACAGGTAATAATGTCTAACAAGTTTATCCAAGAATCATGTTATTATCTCAATATTCAAATAAAATAATTGTTAATTCTCATTTTAGGTGTTCCCCTTGCTCGTTGAGAAATTTTCATTTGAGGAACAAGCTTCGTTAGTTTGGCAATTTTTATGCAGCATTCCTATAAACATGATGGCAGAGTTTCTTCCATGGCTTTCAGCTTCTGTATTTTCTGAAGAACGCCATGAGATGCGTAATTATTTATGCAAAGTAATCCCATAAGAAAAGCTACTTCAACAGGTCAGCAAGGGTATTCTTGTCCATGTTCATCTTTTACTCATTTTCTCGTTCCTATCTGACAAATTACTTCTTATTCTAATTTAAGATTATATTCACGTGGATGGATGGTGCAAATGGTTTTAAAAAGCGAAAAAGCTCTGAAGAGTGTGAGGAAGGGCATTATTGTCCATGTTTATCTTCCAGACCTAAAAAACGAGAATCTTTCTTGAGGTCAATTGACGATTCCACAGATTCACTACCTGATCGCCCTGTAGATGAAACATTACACTGGCACAAAGCTATAATAAAATAATTAATTGGTATAGCTGAAACAGCTAGAAGGATACAGTTATCTGGAGACTTTTCAGATATATCCGCGTTTAATAAAAGACTCCAATTTATTGCAGAAGTTTGCATATTTCATAGGTACCCTTCTGTAGCAATCACGTGAATTTGACAAGTTTGCATATTGAAACATTGATAATTTGATACTAATTTTATCCTTTTGAATGCAGTATTACGGAAGATAAAGTTATATTCCCTGCTGTAGATGTTGAGTTGTCATTCGCCCAAGAACACACAGAAGAAGAGAGTGACTTTGACAAATTTAGATGTTTGATTGAAGCATAGAAAAAGAGGGAGCAAATTCATCTTCATCTGAATTTTGCTCAAAGCTATGCTCACATGCTGATCATATCATGTCCATCATTGAGAAACTTTTCAAAATGAAGAACTTCAGGTGAATGAGTGAAATAGTGAATCACTAGTCTTTCTTTTTATGACTTTTATTTACCATAACGCCCTTATGTGATTTCAATTTCAGGTTCTCCCACTTTCACACAAGCATTTTACTCCTAAAAGACAACGAGAGCTCTTATACCAAAGTTTATGTGTAATGCCTTTGAGAGTAATTGAATGTGTTTTACCATGGTTAGTTGGATCACTTACTGAAGAGGAATCAAAATCATTTCGCCACAATATGCATATGGCAGGTTTTTCTATTTTTGTCAAAATTTTCTCAAACCATTGTTTATTTATTTCTTCATTGTGAAGTCTAAGTTTCTAACTCTTAACACATGGTTTTTGTTAGCTCCTCCTTCTGATATTGCCCTTGTCACTCTGTTCTCCGGTTGGGCTTGCAAAGGGCGTCCAAGGGAAATATGCTTGTATTCAGGCACAACAGGTTGTTGTCCTGCAAGGGCATTTTTGGAATCCAGTAATGGTTGCAATCCACCTTGTTGTGCAAGGGCATTTTTGGATATATGCTTGTCTTCAGGCACAATAGGTTCTTTCTTTCTCTCTCTCTCTCTCTCTAACTATATATATATATACATATATATATATATATATATATATATATATATATATATATATATATGATGGAGTTTCACTTGATTTCTTTCTGGTTTAAATTAACACTACACGACACATGCAATAGTCTTTAAAATTAATAGCCAGTTGGCAGTATGTTCACTCATTATGTACCCTTTTTAAAGTTGTTTAATTATATGTATAGCTAAACAAGCTAGCTAGGTGCATAATACGATTCATTTGAATCTTGAGTTTTCTACTGAATATTGCTTTGGACTCATAACAACAGGTTGGGCGCAAGTTTTACACCAATGGGCTATAAGGTGGACTGAGGTGATAGATCAACCAGAGGGGTCATCCTTTTAAAATATTGATTTTATCCTCTTTATATGTTAAAGGACTTGGTAGATCATCATCTAGTGGAATCTTGAGTTCCATTAGTTATGGAGCCAATGAGATTGCTTCTTCTGTTCTAGCAAGTATCACATGTCAAAGTAAGAAAAACAAATGGAATTTCAATCGAATGAATTTAGATAAAGATAAAGGTCATTATCATGTTTCCCTGAAAACCCTGAACCTCTAAATATTTAGTGATAAAGCAAAAGGGTTGGTAATTATTATTATTATTATTATTATTATTATCATTATTATTATTATTATTATATTTAATTTTAATAATGTATGCAGATAAAAGTGGAAAGAAACAAAAGGGGGAGAAGTCTGGTGTTGGTGAAAAAGCAAAAACAAAGGGAGCCGTTGAACACCCCCAAAATCCGGTGGCCACTGCCCACAGAACAGGTAAGGATTCTTTGATTTGTTTTTTTTACTGATGTGTTGTTTTTCGGTGACCACCAGCCACCACCGGAAGACCACCTTTGAAGCCAACCCGGAGAAATCCCGTTGCCACTGTCATATAACAGATATGTTTTTTTTATGTTATCTTATTTTGGTTGGATAATCTTATAAATTTTTCGATATCTTGTATGCCTCCTATGATTATTTGTATAATTCTTTGAAATTGATTGTGTGAAAGTCATCTACTAAAGCAAGGTTGGTGTAAGAGTTGATGACGAGAACATTGTTCCAAGACCTTCAGTGAGTTATGACGATGTCCTTTAATAGCAATGTAGTATTAGGTTATATAGTTAGCAATGATTATTTGTATTTGACATTTTAGTGCAATGAATTATGTTTCTTATTTATTGTATTTTATTTTGTATGACATTAACATTTGTGTAATGGATTGTATTTTTTGTATATGGTATTTTATTTTCTATTATGAAACATGAAATGCAAATTTAATTTGAAAATTAGTAAATCTATAAATAATTTTTTTTAAAAGAAAAATAAAAATTACGATACGCAAAAATGTGTGTCATCTTCATTTATGACATGGCCTTTCTTGACAGGGGTTTTAATGATACGCATTGTGTGTCATTAACACGCACGTCGTAAGGTTACGACACGCGGATGCGTGTCATCTTCCTTTATCACAGGGCCTTCCTTGATACGCATTGTGTGTCGTAAACGCGCGTCCTAATTGCGCGTCGTAAATGAGCGTCGTAAATGCGCGTCGTCTCTCTTTATGACAGGGCCTTCCTTGACGCGCATTTGCGCGTCGTCTGAGCCTTTTACGACGCACAATGAGCGTCGTAAATGGCTGTTTTTCTAGTAGTGTCGGCCTGCACACCTTGTTCATGAGATCCATGAACGCAGCTGGTGCATTGGTGAGCCCAAAAGGCATCACCACGAATTCGTAATGCCCATAATGAGTTCTGAACGCTGTGTTGTGGATATCTTCATCCCGAACCCTTATCTGATGATAACCCAACCTCAAGTCTATCTTGGAGAACCAAGACGCTCCCTGAAACTGATCGAACAAATCATCGATCCTCGACAACGGATAACGGTTCTTGACCGTTAGCTTGTTCAAATCCCGATAATTAATGCATATCCAATGTGAACCATCCTTCTTCTTGACAAAAAGGATCGGTGCTCCTCAAGGTGAGCAACTCGGTCGAATAAACCCCTTCCTCAACTGCTCCTGAAACTGTGAGGATAACTCCTGCATCTCTGGCGGCGCGAGGCGATAAGGCGCCTTGGCGATAGGAGCTGCTCCCGGAACCAAATCGATACGAAACTCCACTTTCCTCTCGGGAGGCACACCCGGTAGTTCCTCGGGAAAAACATCCGGAAACTCTCACACTATCACAACCTCATAAATCGAACTTGACCTCCCAACGGCCACTCGCGTGTTGGTCACATAGGCTACGAATCCACTGCAACCTTGCTGCAAACTCTGCCTCGCCTTGGCGGCCGAACAAAACGCTGACCGACATTGGGTTCCCTCACCGAACACTGTAAGTACTCCCCCACTAGGGTCTCGTATCATCACCAACTGACGCTCGCAGTCTATCACAACTCCATATCGGCTCAACCAATCCATACCCACTATAACACACACATCCCCCATCGCAATCGGAATTAGATCTATTAGAAACTGCACACCGAAGACCTCAAGGACACATCCTCGAATCACATCTGAAGCATACACTACTCGCTCATCAGCTATGGAAACTCGCAGAGGTCGATCCAACGCCTCTCGACGGATACTAATGTGCTGACTAAATGCTACGGAAACAAAAGACCGACTCACACCCGAGTCAAATAGTACCAAAGCAGGCACAATACTCACAAGAAAAGTACCTATGTACATCATTATATAAGCATAATAACTCAACTCAATTAAAAGACGAATATAGAATACATACCAGCCACAACATCGGGCGCCGCACGGACCTCCTCCGCAGTCAACTGGAAAGCTCTCCCATGAGCCTTCGGTGCCTCGGCCTTCACTGGCCGAACCTCGATAGCCCTAGCAGCAGGCGCAGTTCCCTGTACTGATCCCTGAAGTAGCTGAGGGCACTCGGCCTTCCGATGGCTGATCTGGTTGCAATGAAAGCAAACCGAAAATCCCTTGGGGCAATCCCTCGCGATATGCCCCTCCTTCCCACACTTGTAGCATACTCCAGCCCTGCACGACCCCTCATGACTCTTTCCGCACTTCCCATAAGTGCGGCCCTTCGTGCCCCCAGATCTCGAATCAGCAGGTCTAGCCCGCTTGGCTTCCAGCTGAGACAGAGTCGGTCGCCGATCCACCCTCTGTGACTCGGCCTCCTCCCTGTCCTGAGTCTCGAACTCAATATCCCTCTTTCGGGCATTTGCCTGGAGCTCAGCAAATGTCCGGTAAGTCGAGTTCGCCACGAACTCCTGAATATCTCTCCTCAGAACACTCAGATAACGGCTCATACGAGCCTGCTCAGAAGACACCTACTCAGGGCAAAACATCGCCCTCTCTTGTAACTTCCTGGTGATCACTGGCACAGAATCAGTACCATGCTTGAGGGTCAAGAACTCCAGAATCAACCATTCCCTTTCCACCGGGGGAACATACTCATCTCTGAACATAGCGGTGAACCTCTCCCAGGTCACCTCAGAAATCTCTGCTAAAGCGAAGTTCGCCGTCACGAACTTCCACCAATCCTTCGCTCCCAAGCGGAGCTGGTTCAGAGCGAACCGTATCCTCAAGTGCTCTGGACAAGAACACATATAGAAACATCCCTCGATGTCAGAGATCCATCTCATCGCAGCAATCGGGTCCTGCGTCCCATCGAACTCTGGTGGCTTCGTGTTGCTGAACTCCTGAAACAACAACGAGTCACCTCCCTGAGGTCTGGCAGCAGCCGTAGTTGCAGCTGCCGCAGCCTCAGTCAGTGCTGCATGCCGCTCATCAAAGGTCTCAAGCAATGTGGTCTTGATGTCCCCAAACATCTCTGGAATCTCAGCGTGGATGGCAGCAGCCACCTCCTCATGAATCAATCAACGAATCTCCTCGTCACTGACACCACTGCTCTCAGGTGTGTGTCGAGTCCGAACCATGATGATTCTGAAATACAACAATAAATATCAGAGACTCGATCCAGCATACTCATACTCGATGACGCAACCCTACTCGTCCTTTGTTGTACAAAGGATTCTTACTTGGAATACCCAATGATCCGGTGTCTTCAGTAGTACGGGCCCTATACTACTGACCACACTGTATCAGCATTCACCCGAAGTCCTCCTCCTTGGATCCTGGATCACTAGTACTCTACTCTCATTATGCATTGGCTACTCTCCGATAGACCTCTCATGAGCTCCTAACTGCTATCTACTCGCTCTCAAAGTAACTCAGCAGCAGAAGTCTCCTAGGCTAAGGCATCACAAATCAGGCCACTCTAGTCCTAATATGAATACCTAGCCTACTCTATCATGCATAATATAACATAGCATATCTCATAACACATAATGTAAGGGTACTTTTAAGGATTCACCATTCGGGTGCTGGCTGATCGTACACACGGCTCTGCTCTGTTTGTCTCAAAACTCTTTTTACTCTTTTTCAAAAATTTTACTTCATTATCAAAATTTTTCCTCAAATCCTCAGTTTGAGTTCAGATATGCCCGAAGATGCAAACGAATCCCTCAAACCAAGGCTCTGATACCAACTTGTAACAACATAAATTTCAAAACAAAATTTTTCATTTTTCATCAACCAAGTTCATATAAAAATATTCACAAATATTTCCAACAGTAGTTTTTGAAACATAACATATCCCAAGATCATAAAATCAAACTCTCTCTCTAGTGTGTATGAGTCACACCAGCGCCTTTCCACGGTCCTCGCTAGTACCTAAAACACATAACACAACAACTATAAGCATAAATGTTTTGTGAGTTCCCCAAAATACCGCATATGACACATACGCCACTCAAGGCTATAATACGACCTTCCAGTCGATGTAGCTCTTTGGACCCTCTGGTCCGGTCATAGCTCGTTGGACCCTCCGGCCCGTTCTATATCGTTGGACCCTCCGATTCGGTATATAACATTATACAACATGCATATAACATATAGCACATAATCTCATATATAACACGTAGGACCCTCTGGTCAACATATAATACCACTCTAGGTACGTATAATGAGAAGACTCACCTCAGGTGTCTCGGTAAGTCTCTGACTCGGTAGAAATATGATCTAGCCTCCGCCTAATCACATAAAGTAAATACTCTCATAAATATAACTATACTCAAACCTTTCTTAACACCCTCATAAGGGTAAAAGACCATTTTACCCCTCTCTTAGCTTAAAGGCCTCATTGTTGACGAAACCCTAAAAGTCAACAAAAGTCAACGGTCAAACTTGACCCAACTCGTCGAGTGCAATTGGGCGACTCGGCGAGTCTACACGTGTCCGCTAATTCTTTAGTCCCGCTTGGCACGTCGAGTTCCTCCCATTGCTCGACGAGTCACCCCTGGCATGAATCATGGGGCCACCCCGACTCTACTAGCCGAGTCTCAAGAACAACTCGGCGACTTCCGCCTTGAACTCCAGTCCTCTAATCCCCTTCTGACTCACTGAGTTATTTCCCCAACTCGGCAAGTCTACACACTGAGTGATTTACGGGAAACCCTAACCCTACTCGCCAAGTCTCATCTTTGGACTCGGTGAGTTCATGCCATGCACAAACTCCATAGACCTCCTGAGGTCAGATCTGTTCCTTTAATCCATAGATCCGACCTTCCCAAGCATGATAATCATGTAAAGTTCAGACCTTGACACTCAGATAGCATCTAGATGGTCTTACTTGGTGATTTAGTCGCAAAATAACATCCTATGTCCATGAATCCCAGAATAACTCCAAAAAGCCCTAAGGGTTAAGGTCTCTGGACCTCTTTGAGTCTAGATCCAAAGCATGAACTTGAGAAGGGACCAATTACTCCATAAATCCATCCTCTAAAGGGGGTTAGAAAACCCTAACTCTAGGAATCAACACTACATCTGAAGAAGGTTCGAAAAATACCTCAAGATGAAGTCTATGAGCTCTAAAATCACCAGAACCACACCTCCTTCAGCCTCATCTTGCCTTGGTTTCCTCTTTCTTGAAATTACACAAACAAAATGATCACAAATGGCCTCTCCTTCCTCACAAACGCTCTAGATCTCTTAGGGTTTCTCTCTAGGGTTTGGTAGCCGCAAATGACGGCCCTAAGGGCCTTTAAATAGGTCCCAAACCCAGGAAATTAGGGTTTCATTAAACAGCTTGGACTCGCCGAGTCCACTCATGAACTCGCCGAGTCCGACTGTGAACTCAAATAAGAATCCGCGACCATACTCGGCGAGTTTAAACACCAACTCGCCGAGTCCCCTCTCAACTTCCAAAAAAATAAAGTAATAAAATATTATACCTGGGAATCCGGATGTTACAAAAATAACTCATAAAGCTCCAAGGGTTAAGGTCTCTGGACCTCTTCGGGTCCAGATCCAAATCATAAACTCGAGAAGGCACCAATTGCTCTACATATCCATCCTCTAAAGGGGTTAGAAATCCCTAAATCTAAGAATCAACCCCCAATCTGAACAAGGTCTGAATAAATACCTCAATATGAAGTCTACGAACTCTGAAGTTACCATAATCGCACCTCCTCTTGCCTTGGTCACCTCTTTCTTGCAAATACACAAACAAAATGATCAAGAATGGCCTCTCCTTCCTCACAAACGCTCTACATCTGTTGGTAGCCGCAAATGACGGCCCTAAGGGCCTTTAAATAGGTCCCAAACCCAGGAAACTAGGGTTTCATTAAACAGCGTGGACTCGCCGAGTCCACTCATGAACTCGTCGAGTCCAGCTGTGAACCCGGATACGAATCGGCGACCATACTCCGCGAGTCTAAACACCAACTCGCCGAGTCCCCTCTAAACCTCCAAAAATAAAGAAATAATTAATATACCTGGGAATCCAGGTGTTACAATTCTCCCCCACTAGAATTAGACTTCGCCCTCAAAGTCTCACTCTGCAAACTACTCTGGATGCTGCTCCCGCATCTCACGCTCCGGCTCCCAAGTCAACTCTGATGCTTTTCGATGCTGCCACTGGACCTGCACCAGAGGCACCTCTTTGTTCCTCAAAACCTTGATCTTCTAATCCCTAATCACCAACAGTCTCTCAATATAGTTCAGGCTCGCATCCACCTGAATATCTTCTAATGGCACCACTGCCGACTCATCGGCTATACACTTTCTCAGCTGCGAAACGTGGAAAGTGTCAAGGATCTGACCCAACTCTGCAGGTAACTCTAAACGGTAGGCTACCCTACCTACCCTCGCGATCACCCTGAAAGGACCGATATATCGTGGCCCCAACTTGCCCCTCTTCCTGAATCGAATCACTCCTTTCCAAGGAGAGACCTTCAGGAGCACGAAGTTGCCGACCTGAAACTCGAGCTCGGACCGGCGCCTGTCCGCATAACTTTTTTGACGACTCTGAGCAGTCAACAACCTCTGTCTGACCTACTGAATCTGCTCTGTCGTCTGAAGCACAATCTCAGTACTACCCATCACACGATGCCCTACCTCTCCCTAGCAAATGGGGGTCTGACACCTCCTCCTATACAATAGCTCAAAGGGTGGCATACCAATGCTTGAATGATGGCTGTTGTTATAGGAAAACTCTGCCAAGGGCAAGTACGTGTCCCAACTCCCGCCGAAATCCAACACACATGCTCGGAGCATGTCCTCGAGCGTCTGAATCGTCCGCTCACTCTGCCCGTCAGTCTGTGGGTGGTATGCGGTATTAAAATGAAGTCTCATACCAAATTCCTCATGAAACTTCTTCCAGAATCTGGAAGTGAAATGTACATCTCGATCTAAGACAATCGAGATCAGCACTCCATGTCGCGATACCACCTCTCTTACGTACATCTCTGCCAACCTCTCCGTGGAAGAGCTCTCACTGATAGCAAGGAAATGAGCGCTCTTCGTCAACCTGTCCACAATCACCCAAATTGCATCGACACCTCTCGTAGTCCTTGGCAATTTGGTGATGAAATCCATGGTAATCTGTTCCCATTTCCACTCGGGAATCTCTAACGGTTGCAGCTTACCATGTGGACGCTGGTGCTCGGCCTTAACCCTACGACATGTCAAGCATCTCTCTACAAACTATACAACATCCTTCTTCATACTGGGTCACCAATACTCCCTCTTTAGGTCCAAATACATCTTAGTGGCCCCGGGATGGATCGATAATTTTGATCTATGAGCCTCTTCCATCAAAATGGTACGCGTCCCGCCCACAAATGGTACCCATATCCGTCCCTGAAATGTCATAAGCCCCCGGCTATCGTTAACGAACTCCGATACCAGCCCGACAACTCGCTCTCTCTTCTGGCCTTCTGGCCTCACAGCCTCAGTATGGGACCTACGAATAGTGTCCAACACCGAAGTCATCACTGCCAATGTGAAACAAACATCTCGCATCGGGGCGCTCTCCTCCCTACGGCTCAGTGCATCGGCTACAACATTAGCCTTGCCCGGGTGGTACAGGATCTCACAATCGTAATCCTTCACCACATCCAACGATCTCCTCTAGTGCATATTCAGGTTGGGCTGATCCATTAGATACTTCAGGCTCTTGTGGTCCGTGTATATGGTACACCGAACCCCATACAGATAGTGATGCCAAATCTTGAGGGCGAACACCACCGCCCCCAACTCCAGATCGTGGGTGGGATACCTCGTCTCATGAGGCTTCAACTGCCTCGATGTGTATGTGATCACATGACCCCTCTGCATAAGCACCACTCCCAACCCAAATATCGACGCATCACAATACAATACGAAGTCCTCCATCCCCTCCGGAAGGGCTAACACCGGAGCTCGCATAATCTCTGGCGAAGGGTTTCGAAGGAGGCCTGCTGCTCTGGACCCCATGAAAAAGCAACACCCTTCCGGGTCAACTTGGTGAGTGGCACGGCGATCTTGGAGAAGTCCCTGATAAATCTTCGGTAATAACCAGCCAACCCTATGAAACTCTTGATCTCGGTAGGTGACCTCGGCACCTCCTAACTCATCACTGCCTCAATGTTGGCCGGGTCGACCAATATCCCTTTCTGGTTAACGAGGTGTCCTAGGAACTAGACCTCTCGCAACCAAAAATCACACTTGGAGAATTTGGCATAAAGCCTCTCCGATCTCAGGACTCCGAGGATCTCCCTCAGATGCTCCTCATTCTGCTCTCTAGATCTCGAATACACCAATATGTCGTCGATGAACACGATCACCGAGCAATCCAACATCGGTCTGCACACTTTGTTCATGAGATCCATGAACATCGTCGGTGCTTTGGTGAGTCCGAAAGGCATCACCATGAACTCGTAATGCCCATAACGAGTCCTGAATGATGTCTTCTGGATGTCCTCATCTCGTACCCTCACCTGATGATACCCAGACCTCAAATCGATCTTGGAGAACCAAGATGCTCCCTGCAACTGATCGAACAAATAGTCGATCCTCGGCAACGGGTAACGGTTCTTGACCGTTAGCTTGTTCAACTCCCAGTAATCAATGCACATCCGGTGTGAACCATCCTTCTTCTTGACAAAAAGGATAGGCGCTCCCCATGGCGAACTGCTCGGCCGAATAAACCCCTTCCCCAGCTGCTCCTGGAGCTGCGAGAATAACTCCTGCATCTCTGGAGGCGCAAGGCGATAAGGCGCCTTGGTGATAGGCGCAACTCCCGGAACCAAATCGATACTGAACTCTACCTGTCTCTCTGGAGGCACACCTGGCAACTCCTCTGAAAATACATCCGGAACCTCACTCACTATCGGGACCTCATCAACTAACCTCGGTCTCTCTTAATCAACCCTCGCATCCATCACATATGCTACAAATCCCCTATAGCCCTGCTGTAGACTCTGTCTCGCTCTGGCGGCCGAACAAAATGCTGACCCAGCATGTGTACCCTCGCCGTACACCATAAGAACTCCCCCACTGGGGTCTCGTATGGTCACCAGCTGTCTCTCACAATCGACAACCACTCCCACTTTCCTCAACCAGTTCATGCCCACGATGACTCAGACATCCCCCATCGCAATAGGAACCAAATCATTCGGAAACTCGACGCCGAAAATCTCGAGTACACATCCTTGGATTACCTCGGTGGCATACACCGTCCTCTCTTCAGCTATGGAAACTCTCAGAGGTCGACTCAACGCCTCTCGACTAATACTGATGTGCTGACTAAAAGCCAAAGATACAAAAGACCGACTCGCACCCGAATCAAATAACACCAAGGCAGGTACAGAATTCACAAGAAAAGTACCTACACATAACATAAAACAAACACTATATCCCAAAATCAAAATAAATACAAGATAGGATACATACCAGCCACACCATCGAGCGCAGCGGGGACCTCCTCCGCAGTCAACTAAAAGGATCTCCCTCGTGCCTTCGGTACCTCAGCCTTCACTGGTTGGCTCTCAGCAGCTCTAATAGCAGCAGGGGCAGATCCTTGAAGTGCTTCCTGAGTTGTTGTGACAACCGTTAATTTTCGGTCAAGTCAAAGTCAACCAAAGTCAACAAGTCAAACCGATCAACTCAATTTGCCCATAGGTACTAGAATTTACGTTATGTAATTTCTAAACAACTCTCTATTCTAATGAGAGATCACAAATCGAAAAGTGCGTACATCTAGATCCCCTTAACCTAAAACGGTGGTACGTGGCAAGCCAAACCGATAAAACAATGTTGCATACTCATCAGGAGTATGCAAGATCCTTAAACAAGGCTTAACGGGGTTTACGGACCTTGCACTGCGAAGCCGGACACTGACATTCGTCACACACAAAACCGCTCTCAATCGTTTTCACTCCATCTCTTCTTATCGGAAATCTCTCCCAAATCTCTCTAAGTACATGAAATCTCTCCCAAATCTCACTTTGTATGAGAAATCTCTCCAAGAATGTCAAATCTCTCCCAAATCTCTCTAAATACATGAAATCTCTCCAAAATCTCTCTTTGTATGAGAAATCTCTCCAAGAATGTCAAATCTCTCCCAAATCTCTCAAATACATGAAATCTCTCCCAAATCTCTCTTTGTATGAGAAATCTCTCCAAGAATGTCAAATCTCTCCCAAATCTCTCTAAGAATGTGAAATCTCTCCTAAATATCTCTTTGTATGTGAAATCTCTCCAAGAATGTCAAATCTCTCCCAAATCTCTCTAAGTATGTGGAATCTCTCTCAAATCTCTCTCAACTTTCTATAATCACTCGGGGCATCCCGACCCTCGAATTTGGCAAAAACAGCCCAAAAACGGAAGTCTACGCGAAAAACGGATTTAAGGAGCCGAAAGCCCTCTTAGGACCCGAAACCCCTCTTAGGACCCGAAAGTCCTCTTAGGAACCGAACCCTTTTGAGCCGAAGGCTGCTGAACCGAACCCGAAAGGTCCTCTCGGGCCCGAACCTTGCCTACACACCCGAACACGAACGTTCGGCACATTTCGGGTATGACCACTTTCTCTTCTGAAGACCGAAGACCGAGCCTTCGCTTCTGATGACCTACCGAGCCCTCGCCCTTCGCTTCCTCGCCCCTTCGCTTCGCACCCAGCAGCTTTACGGACCGAACCTAGCCTCAGGAGGACCGAGCCTCGGCCAGGACCGAGAGGTCTCGCTGGGAAGCCTCTTTTCTCCCGGTTTTCGACTAAATTTGCGTTTCAGGCCCGTTTTTAATTGTTTTAACACGGGATTTTCACCCAAAACTTTATTTTAACATATAAGGACCGTTAATTATTAATTAATCACGTTTTTAAGGATAAAACCTTATCCAAAAGATAGTAGGTGAAGTACAAGGGTAGAGTGTTGACTTTACCTTATTTTATGACACAAGCAACCACTCCCACACCCACTCCATGTCACTATTCACCACCAGCCCATCCCTAGTCACTTCATAAGTCCTTTCTCATTATTTTCAACCATTCCCACGTTCTTAGGGCTGGATCATCCACCCTCTCTCCTCAGACTTCATTCATTCTCTCATTTTTCACCAAGAACCACACTCCAATCTCTCTCATTTTTCTCTCTAATTCGAGAATTTCAAGGCATACTCCAAGACTTTTCTCCTACAATTAGTAAGTATCATCATCTTTCTTATGATTATTACACACCCTCCTACTCAAAATCATAGATTGCTTACACAAACATCATCACATTCTTGTTAGATCTTTGAATCTTCAAGTGATTCTTCAAGTGTTCTTGGGTCAAACACTTCTCTTCTTCAACACTTACCTACTGAAATCACTCAAGGTGAGTTCATACCCCTACATTTTTATGTTTTCTTAAGTTTTTTTTTTTTTTTTTTTTTTTGTGGGGGGGGGGGGGGGGGGGGAATACAAGTTAAAACACCAAGAACATAACTAAAATTTTCTAACAGCTTTCATTAGAAAAGTTGGACTCCATTCACGGACTGTTTTGGACAACTTAAATATTTTTGTTTTCAAAACTGTTATAGGTGTAAGTAGTTCCAGTTCTTAGCTTTAAAATGACTACTTGCACATCTCCATGCGATTTTTCTACTATTTATGGTGATTATTACAAAACTGCCTATCATTTCAAACACCAATCCGGACCAGTCTGTGATTATGGACTATTTCACCCAAGTTGGAGGTCATTAAAAATCAAGATAAAAATTATGAGTAAACTAGACACATTTTGGGAACTCTCAGAATTTACAGATTTAGTTTTCGACTTCGTATGACTTTTCTATGACTTTTCTAAAACAGCACAGAATGGTTAAATTTAGTTAACAGCATATAACTTTCGTAACACTTTGTATTATGTTGAGCAAAGTGTATAACAATAAGATCTAAGTATTGAATGTGTTTCCTTGTTAGTTTATCATCATAAACTGAAACTTAGTCATTCATGATAAGATTATTCATTCATTTAGAACACGTATATTAAGCTATAATGAGCATAGTTTATGGACTCGTAACACAAATGTGTTTCCATAAAAGAGTTCTTATACATTACAAACGTTTTGGATAAACTATAATAGGTATAGTTTATGTATCATTTACTTTTCGAACTTATTTAACAAAGGTTTTTCAGTTTAGTTCACGTAAATCTGTTAATGAATAAATTTGTGAGTCATTCACTTCGGGTTACTTCCAAAGTAACAAAGTCAAAAAGTCCTGTAAATTGTAACCAGAGTCTCTTGTAGGGAGAACGTGATAGTTGTGTATAGATCTATATTGGGTTTGACAAACCCACACCAAAGCTGCTTGCAACAGCTAGACCGGCAGGTCTGTGCTGACAAGTGTCATTTAACGGCGACGCTTGAAGAACGTCGTATTACGAGGCCGTCTAATGCAAGTATGGTTATGATAGCTCACATGTGGTATTAACAATCATAAGTTTTACGGGTTCTAACTTTAAATTAGCAAGTTATGTCGATTTAGCTCACTGAGATTTCTTTAAGTATGGAAAAATACTTGTGCGCCTTCATATCAAAAAAGGGTTTTATGTCGATTTAAAATCACTTTTTATATCAATTACAGATATTGCTGTATATTTTGAGTCTTGAAATTTAAGACTACACACCATTCATTACGGGGGCTTTCTCAAATCAGAAAGGGTTTTACGCAAATATGAAACCACTTTTATATATTTAAGTATGACAAATACTTGATCATTTTCAGTCCTGGTAGTTAGGACCACATAACTTTTATAAGGAAAATATTGGATTTTTCTTGGTAACGTACATCTCTTTACAAAGATCGATATTCAAACTCTTACTGTCAAAAGCTTATGAACTCACCAACCTTTGTGTTGAGACTTTTCAAAACTACTTGTATTCTCAGGAATACAGTGAAACAGGAAATCAACAACGTTTTGAGGATGGGATGAAAATTCGTCAAACAGTTCATTTTGTATCATAATGTAATTGATTCGAATCATGTAAACATATACTGTGGTGTAACCTTTTCAATTATATTTATGATGGTTGTATTTACTTTGAGCACTATTATACTCGTTGTTGTGATACTCTACATGAAGTCCTCCACCCCCGGACGTTTCCGCCATCCTTGGTTTGGGGGTGTGACAGATTGGTATCAGAGCATTGTTTACAGTGAACTCAGTATATCGAACCACATAAGATATACAAACTATAAATGCATTGGGACAAAAGTCTCTGATTTAAAGTTTTCAAAACAACTATACTTTTAGAAATAAATAGTTTCTTATTAAAAGTATACATGCATGCATACAAACTAAGGTCATCATTGTTCTAGAACAAAACAAAAGTAGCAATTCTTGAATATCACAGGTAAGCTCGGGGGTGTATGATCAGTCTTGGGAATGGCATAGCCTGATCTACTATGCTAGTCCGAGGAGTGATTAGCACATGCCCAAGAATGGTTGTGATTTGGCAATAAGTCTAAATACTTACCAACACTACCACAATGAGAACATTAGAACAGAAAACATGTTTAAAATATTATATGAGTATTTTGTAATATCATAACTTATATGAAAACTAAATAGATCCTTAATAATAGGTCTATAGTCCCTAAGTGGATACCCTAAGATATTATATAACTTAGAAATCATAGACTTAGAATTTGTGGTCATTACCTTACTTCCTTTTCCTTGTTTGGATGTGGATCTAGGGTAGGATCACTTATTCGAAGGTCTATCATATCTCGTTATATGTAATTAGTATGCACTATGTCATTATAGAAGTAACTAATAAGGATCACCCTATAAGTAATTAATTATAGAGTTAGACGCCTAGTAATTATCTCTTCCACTCCTATTCTCGCACGTACAACATAGTAAGATCCTACTTATCGGACGACCCCTACTTTCCCAATCCGAACCCAAGAAATGGTGAATGGTTATGAGGAGAATCAGAAGCAGAACCGGAGGTAATCAATCCTCCATGCATAGCGAGGGTTTCCGCGAACCGTTTCGACTACATCGAACCTGTGCCCCGTTGGGCAATCGTGATCGAGGGTTGAATGTCGATAGCAATGGCAACAACCACCATGTGGAGACCAACGAGGGTGTTATGACCCTAACCACGGGGGACCGACTGACAGAGCCCTCCCGGCGAAGACCCGGCAGATCGCGAACATCAGGGATTAAAGCAGGTAGATTACAACCCGAGTTTGGAAACTGGGCGCTACTACAAGCCCTACTGTCTCATGTACCAGAGACTCAGAAAGAGACTACTATTCGCAGACCAACTCTCTGTTTAGGACTTTATCGCCACTCAGGCAGAGGCAAGAGAGTAACGGGGTAGACACACGACATTCAAAGAGAGGAGGATTGCCGCCAAGCATCGATTGACAGAGCTGCAAGATGCATCAACTTTGCCTCAGGCATCGCAAGGGACGGATCGTCGTAAGTAGAGTTCATACCGCTCATAAGACCTTGTAAATTAGATTCGTGAGTATGCGTTGGTGCTACTCTATTCTAGGTGTAAGCACGACACTGGGATTCAAGCGGTCATACTAAACGAGGGATCTAGTTGCTATCAAAACTTTTCCATGCACGGATGTGAGGTAAACCTACATCTAGGTCAAAAATTTTCGCTAAAACCATAATTACTATAATCATGATTAACAATATGGGCATAGGATATACCTAACAGACTCGAAGGTCTATTTGGTCTTAGTTATATAACTAAGCATACTTCAATTGGTCATAATAAGGACCTAGCTTGGGTCAAGTATAAGGGTTCACTTGGATGCAGAACTACTGAAATACATGAGTTACCATATAAAGAATCTCGTTATGAATTGTTTTCAGAACGCCCTTAACGACCGAATTACGTTACAAATCGATATAAGATAAAACTTAGTTAGAAACTCGCGACGTATAGCCATTCTAAAAACTCATTATCATCTCACCTTTAAACATTTTGTTGGGAAGTTCCTTCTTCATAGACTTATGGAGTGCGATCGTTCAGGCACTAATACACCGGGTCCCATCAAAACTCCTCAGCCAAGCGTGTTTGGACAAACATTATTTTAAAATGAGTAAAGCTTAACACCTATATGAAACCTACTCCTACCCACTGCCAAAACTCCATCTCAGGAGCGTTAGCGGAAACACTAGGAATAGTACAGTAATGTGCAAAAATTTATATGCATAAATATAAATCGTAAGAACGCACTTGAGATGATTATCCCCACTAATGAAGTCATTTTTTCATCGTGAAACAGAGCTATGTCTTAACCAAGAGGCAATCAACCAACTAGCAAAGCGCCAACCCTGCAAATAGATTCTGCTACTTTTCAGGCTGCAGTCACGGCAGCCGTGGCAGCCGTCATGGCGCAGTTCAATGCTAACAACGGCAGCAAAAATGGAAGTGGTACTGAGAATACAGATTGTAGTAACATTCAGGAACACCAACAGGTGTCCGCCAGCGAAAATACCTCAGGCCACAAACCTATGAACAAGAAGAGAAAGTTTTGGAACATGAAAGAGCGCCACCAATCTCAAAGATCCACTAAAAGACAACAACCTATGGCCACCCCCACCATTACAACAGCAGTCATGACACATGCCTCGTCACTAGCCATGGGGCCTGCCACCCAAACACCGGCCATACCATATAATGGATCACTTCCAAAGTGTAACCAATGTCGCTTCCATCACAATGGGGTTTGCCGGGTGATACAATGTAATAACTGCAACAGGAAAGGACATACCGTCTGTTTCTGTAAGGCACCGACCCGGCATCTCCCTTTAATCACCAACACCAGGACAGACCCAGTATGCTACTTATGCGGTGAAAGGGGACACTTCAAGAGAGAGTGTCCAACCGAGAAGAATGACGGAGGAGCCGGCGGAGTGTAACAAACGAACCAGCAGGAGCGGCAGGGAACCATATTAGGACTTTTGTAAAGTTTCCAGCGACAAAAATGTTTAATTACCATATGTTTGTAATGAATTTGGTATGCTTGCTAAAGTTACCGTCTTTCTAAGAGTAGTTAAAATACTCCCTCTCGTTCAAATCAAACCAAAGACATTCATATATGACCTTAGAATCATTACCTGTAAGAGGTGATGACTTTGTACATACATCGGGGTTAATTATAATCAAAATACTGAAGTCTTGAAACAAATAATTTCATCTTGACCCCTATTTTGTGTCTAGTAGTAAGAATTGAGTAGGGCCACCTACTCGATGATTTCACCAACATCAACTTACATACGACGTTCATATACTGCTCGATCGTAAGGAGACCTATCAGGGATCATGATATCAAGTATCATTACTGGCCATCGAAACACACCCACTACCAGTGCAAGACACTGTGGTATGAATCATCTATAATAATGATAACATCAAACAAAATGAATCACCCTGAACAGAAACACAAGATACTCTATCACTCTATTGATCTCTTCTTGTGAATACAGCTTAACTCGTGTTATCTAATAAGATATTGTTGTCATCATCCAATTTTCATTGATGTAGCCCTCATCTTCCCGATTTAACGTCTACAAAAGGACCCCTCACCTAACCCCCCGAACATCGAAACTTTCGTCTCTCATAAACATCCAAGACGAACCTCCGGATCATCTCTCGCTGTGGAACTCCAAAACACGCATCAGAGGAGTGTTATACTTCCCGAAACCTTATCACAAGTATTTACAGGAGACCTTTGGAAATGTCGCATGTAGCAGACAAGGTTCAAGCACAGAAGCTTGGGACAGATATGGTACGAGTCCTGCCAAGAACTTCGGGCCAAGATTGCCCAGAGGGACGAGTAAATGTCCTACCATCCGAGAAGGCCTAGTCGCGTAAACCAAACCCACATGTTTCCTACCGAGCTACAAAAACTATCAGGTCTGAACCTGTCAAACTACCCAACAATGAAATTGAAGAACCAAGCTTCTCACCTTGGAAAGCTCTGGTCTTATTCTTCATTCAGAAAGGCAAATTGCTCATAGTTCCATTAACTTCAGAGGCCCCGACAATATCTCCAGTAGAAACCTTTACTATTTGCCTCGCATAAACGAATAGGCCGACCAACCACAAGGAACGAGGTACCCTTCAGGAATTGGGCCTGAGATCTGAATATCACCAGTCGCGAGTATTGGAAAAGGATGTCCGAGGACAACCTTCTAAACTCGATGCGGACACTGCAAGTCCATAGTGATACCCCTCGGATGGGACCAACCCGCTCGCAGTATTCTTAGGATATGCCATTCTTACTAGGATCAGTTCGTCATTGTCATTATAAATGACTTACTTATCTACCCTCGTAGTAAGAAGGAAACAAAGGAGAGCAGCTACAACGAACCACGAAAGCAATACGATCAGAGAAGCTTTACCCGACGTTCTCTAGATGCAAGTTTTGGAATTGAGGACTCGAATTCCTAAGACACATCATTATCAATGTGGAAATCCTTAAGGACCCTTTCAATTGATCAAAAACCGTTGAGAAACAGTCAGCACCAAAGGCGTCAGCGGGAATACGCCAGAATTCCGGGTCTCGCTGACCTGCCGTCTTAGCTCGGTTGAAACTTCTCGTAAATTACAGAACCCCCTTACGACTTTGTCCATGAAGAGAGCAACCCTTGATTGGGAAGAGAAGCAAGAGGAAGAAACCTTTAGAACTCCAGGATAAGAGACCAAATTCCTCTGGAAACCTCACTTTGGGCAGGCTTAATACGCTTCGAAAAGCATGGAAAGCCAAAACACCAGATAATTATGCCTTTCGAGATTCTAGTAAGAATCAGCCTTGTAATCGCAACTTCAATCTACTCCCGCGAGCTTGGTAAAGTACATTCTACCCGACATGTCCTGAACTTGCAGAAGTATCTATCCGACGAGACTCTTGTAATCCCCCCTCAACGAGATCGAGTTCCACAAGAGCCTCACCTTCGTGAAAGAACCATAGTGACTATGGACCGGGAGGTTAAGCAAACGCAGCAACGTTGCTTCCCATTAGTGAAAGTTCGCAGCAATACTGACCGAGGACCTGGAGTCACTTGGGAGCGCGAGAATCATTCGATTAGGAAGTATCCCCACTTCATGGCTCGATTTTTCATGCCCACTCCTTGCCTAAATTCAAAATTTCGGGACGAAATTCCCTCTAACGGGGGGATGATGTGACAACCGTCAATTTTCGGTCAAGTCAAAGTCAACTAAAGTCAACAAGTCAAACCGATCAACTCAATTTGCCCGTAGATACTAGAATTTACGTTATGTAATTTCTAAACAACTCTCTATTCTAATGAGAGATCATAAATCGAAAAGTGCGTACATCTAGATCCCCTTAACCTAAAACGGTGGTACGTGGCGAGCCAAACCGATAAAACAATGTTGCATACTCATCGGGAGTATGGAAGATCCTTAAACAAGGCTTAACGGGGTTTACGGACCTTGCACTGTGAAGCCGGACACTCACATTCGTCACACACAAAACCGCTCTCAATCGTTTTCACTCCATCTCTTCTTATCGGAAATCTCTCCCAAATCTCTCTAAGTACGTGAAATCTCTCCCAAATCTCTCTTTGTATGAGAAATCTCTCCAAGAATGTCAAATCTCTCCCAAATCTCTCTAAGTACGTGAAATCTCTCCCAAATCTCTCTTTGTATGAGAAATCTCTCCAAGAATGTCAAATCTCTCCTAAATCTCTCTAAGTACGTGAAATCTCTCCCAAATCTCTCTTTGTATGAGAAATCTCTCTAAGAATGTCAAATCTCTCCCAAATCTCTCTAAGAATGTGAAATCTCTCCCAAATATCTCTTTGTATGTGAAATCTCTCCAAGAATGTCAAATCTCTCCCAAATCTCTCTAAGTATGTGGAATCTCTCTCAAATCTCTCTCAAAATCTCTGTCAACTTTCTATAATCACTCGGGGCATCCCGACCCTCGAATTTGGCAAAAACAGCCCAAAAACGGAAGTCTACGCGAAAAACGGATTTAAGGAGCCGAAAGCCCTCTTAGGACCCGAAACCCCTCTTAGGACCCGAAACCCCTCTTAGGACCCGAAACCCCTCTTAGGAACCGAACCCTTCTGATCCGAAGGCTGCTGAACCGAACCCGAAAGGTCCTCTCGGGCCCGAACCTCGCCTACACACCCGAACCCGAACGTTCGGCACATTTCGGGTCGGACCAATTTCTCTTCTGACGACCGAAGACCGAGCCTTCGCTTCTGATGACCTACCGAGCCCTCGCCCTTTGCTTCCTCGGCCCTTCGCTTCTCACCCAGCAGCTTTACGGACCGAACCCAGCCTCAGGAGGACCGAGCCTCGGCCAGGACCGAGAGCTCTCGCTGGGAAGCCTCTTTTCTCCCGGTTTTCGACTAAATTTTCGTTTTAGGCCCGTTTTTAATTGTTTTAACATGGGATTTTCACCCAAAACTTTATGTTAACATATAAGGACCCTTAATTATTAATTAATCACCTTTTTAAGGATAAAACCTTATCCAAAAGAGAGTAGGTGAAGTACAAGGGTAGAGTGTTGACTTTACCTTATTTTATGACACAAGCAACCACTCCCACACCCACTCCATGTCACTATTCACCACCAGCCCATCCCTAGTCACTTCATAAGTCCTTTCTCATTATTTTCAACCATTCACACATTCTTAGGGCTGGAACATCCACCCTCTCTCCTCACACTTCATTCATTCTCTCATTTTTCACCAAGAACCACACTTCAAACTCTCTCATTTTTCTCTCCAATTCGAGAATTTCAAGGCCTACTCCAAACTACAATTAGTAAGTATCATCATCTTTCTTATGATTATTACACACCCTCCTACTCAAAATCATAGATTGCTTACACAAACATCATCACATTCTTGTTAGATCTTCGAATCTTCAAGTGATTCTTCAAGTGTTCTTGGGTTGAACACTTCTCTTCTTCAACACTTACCTACTGAAATCACTCAAGGTGAGTTCATACCCCTACATTTTTATGTTTTCTTAAGTTTTTTTTTTTTTTTTTTTTTGGGGGGGGGGGGGGGGGGGGCGGGGGGGAATACAAGTTAAAACACCAAGAACATAACTAAATTTTTCTAACAGCTTTCATTAGAAAAGTTGTACTCCATTCACGGACTGTTTTGGACAACTTAAATATTTTTGTTTTCAAAACTGTTATTGGTGTAAGTAGTTCCAGTTCTTAGCTTTAAAATGACTACTTGCACATCTCCATGCGATTTTTCTACTATTTATGGTGATTATTACATAACTGCCTATCATTTCAAACACCAATCCGGACCAGTCTGTGATTATGGACTATTTCACCCAAGTTGGAGGTCATTAAAAATCAAGATAAAAATTATGAGAAAACTACACACATTTTGGGAACTCTCAGAATTTACGGATTTAGTTTTCGACTTCGTATGATTTTTCTATGACTTTTCTAAAACAGCACAGAAAGGTTAAATTTAGTTAACAGCATATAACTTTCGTAACACTTTGTATTATGTTGAGCAAAGTGTATAACAATAAGATCTAAGTATTGAATGTGTTTCCTTGTTAGTTTATCATCATAAAATGAAACTTAGTCATTCATGATAAGATTATTCATTCATTTAGAACACGTATATTAAGCTATAATGAGCATAGTTTATGGACTCATAACACAAATGCGTTTTCATAAAAGAGTTCTTATACATTACAAACATTTTGGATAAACGATAATAGGTATAGTTTTTGTATCATTTACTTTTCAAACTTATTTATCAAAGGTTTTTCAGTTTAGTTCACGTAAATATGTTAATGAATAAATTTGTGAGTCATTCACTTCGGGTTACTTCCAAAGTAACAAAGTCAAAAAGTCCTGTAAATTGTAACCAGAGTCTCTTGTAGGGAGAACGTGATAGTTGTGTATAGATCTATATTGGGTTTGACAAACCCACACCAGAGCTGCTTGCAATAGCTAGACCGGCAGATCTGTGCTGACAAGTGTCATTTAACGGCGACGCTTGAAGAACGTCGTATTACGAGGCCGTCTATGTCAAGTATGGTTATGATAGCTCACATGTGGTATTAACAATCATAAGATTTACGGGTTCTAACTTTAAATTAGCGAGTTATGTCGATTTCGCTCACTGAGATTTCTTTAAGTATGGAAAAATACTTGTGCGCCTTCATATCAAAAAAGGGTTTTATGTCGATTTAAAATCACTTTTTATATCAATTACAGATATCGCTGTATATTTTCAGTCTTGGAATTTAAGACTACACACCATTCATCTCAAATCAGAAAGGGTTTTACGCAAATATGAAACCACTTTTATATATTTAAGTATGACAAATACTTGATCATTTTCAGTCATGGTAGTTAGGACCACATAACTTTTATAAGGAAAATATTGGATTTTTCTTGGTAACGTACATCTCTTTACAAAGATCGATATTCAAACTCTTACTGTCAAAAGCTTATGAACTCACCAACCTTTGTGTTGACACTTTTCAAAACTACTTTTATTCTCAGGAATATAGTGAAACAGAAAATCAACAACGTTTTGAGGATGGGACGGAAATTCGTCAAACAGTTCATTTTGTATCATAATGTAATTGATTCGAATCATGTAAACATATACTTTGGTGTAACCTTTTCAATTATATTTATGATGGTTGTATTTACTTTGAGCACTATTATACTCGTTGTTGTGATACTCTACATGAAGTCTCCACCCCCGGACGTTTCCGCCATCCTCGGTTTGGGGGTGTGACAGTTGTCCCTCGCAACTGTGGACACTCTGCCTTGCAGTGTCCGGTCTGGTTGCAGTGAAAACATACTGCAAACCCCTTATGGAAATCCTTGGCCATATGCCCCTCCTTGCCACATTTGTAGCAAGATCCCGCTCTGCACACCCCATCATGGCTCTTGCCGCACTTACCACAAGTGCGGCCCTTCTGAATCCCAGATCTCGAATTAGCGGCCTTGGCCCGCTTGGCTGCCAGCTGAGACTACGCCGGTCACCGATCCCTCCCCTAAGACTCAGCCTCCTCCCTAGCCTGAATCTCCAGCTCTATCTCCCTCTTCCGGGCATTTGCCTGAAGCTCAGCAAATGTCCGGTACGTTGAGCTCACCACGAACTCCCGTATACCCCTCCTCAAAATGCTCAGATATCGGCTCATACGTGCCTGCTCGGAGGACACGTGCTCTGGGCAGAACATCTCCCGCTCATGGAACATCCTCGTAATCACCGTGACAGACTCAGTACCCTACTTGAGGGTCAAAAACTCCTAGGCCAAACACTCCCTCTCCACCTGGGGGATGTACTCGTCTCGAAACATAGGAGTGAACCTCCCCCAGGTCACTGCAGCAAGCTCAGTAGGCGTATAATGCGCCGTCACAAACTTCCACCAGTCCTTTGCTCCCAAGCGAAGCTGGTTCAGCGAGAATCGGACTCTCAAATGCTCAGGATATGAGAAAGTAAATAAACACCCCTCAATTTCTGAAATCCACCTCCTCGCTACAATTGGGTCCTGGGTCCCATCAAACTCCGGTGGTTTTGTGTTACTGAACTCCCGGAACAGCAACGCATCACCACCCTGCGGTCTAGCCGCAGCTACAGCTGCAGTGGCTGCAGCAACAGCAGCATCAGAAAGAGCAGCGTATCTCTCATCAAATGTCTCTATCAGGGTGGCCTTGATAGACCCGAACATTTCTGGAATCCCAGTACGGATGGCAGCAGCCACCTCATCATGAATCATCTAGCAGAGCTCCTCGTCGCTCACACCCCATCCTCTAGTCCCTGGTCTGTGGCGCGTTCCCACCATGATACCTCTCTTAAATACACACACAAGATATCAACGACTCACTCGAGCATGCACACACTCGATACCCCCAATCCTACTTGGTTTCTGGTACCCTAAGGATTCTTACTTGGGTTGCACACTGACCCGGTGCCTTCGGTAGTACAAACCCAATACTACCGACCACACCGACTCAGCATTCAGTCCAAGTCCTCCTCCCAGAGTCCCAAATTTCCAAGTACTCTACTCTCTTAATAATGTGCTACTCACAAGCAGATATCTCATAAGCACCTCGCGGCTATCTAAACACTCTCAAACATTTCTAGCAGCAAAAGCCCCTAGACTAAGGCATCATATATCAGGTGACTCTAGTCCTAATAAGAATACCTAGTCTACTCTAGCATGCATATCATAATTCGTCATATAGCATAACATAACATATCTGATAGCACTTATTGTAAGGGTATTTTGGGAAATCACCGTTCTTGCGCTGGCTGATCGTACACACTGCTCTGCTCTGTTTGTCTCAAAACTCTTTTTACTCTTTTCAAAAATTTTACTTTATTATCAAAATTTTCCTCAAATCCTCAGTTTGAGTTCAGATACGCCCGAAGATGCATCCGAATCCCTCAAACCAAGGCTCTGATACCAACTTGTAACACCATAAAAATTTAAACAATTTTTCACATTTTAAAAATCATATGATTTCATTCACATCCACGTTTTAAAACATTGTATCATCATTATCTTAATACAAAACCCCAAGATCAAAATATATACTCTCCAGTGTGCTTGTGTACGAGTCATGCCGGCGCCTTCCCGCGATCATCGCTGGTACCTAGAACACCACACATAACACTGTAAGCATATTTGCTTAGTGAGTTACCCAAAATACCACATAAACACATATCAGCCACTTAAGGCTGTAACTCTGTTGACCCTCTGGTTGAATATCTCTGTGGGACCCTCTTGGTCCCATAACTCTGTGGACCCACTGGTCCTAACTCTGTAAACTCTGAATCATGCATATCACATATCACAATAAATCTCAACACATAATATCATGCAAATACACTGGCATATAACTCTAGAATACTCTGTCACATAACTCTATTACCACACTAGGTAAAGTATAGTGAGAAGACTCACCTCAGATATCTCGGTATATCTCTAACTCGATAGAAATATGATCTAGCCTCCGCCTAATCACACAAAGTAAATATTCTCATAAATATAACTCTTGGGACTAGACTCAACCCTCTCTAGGCGAATGACCATTTTACCCCTCTATCAGCTCAAAGGCCACATTGTTGACCAAACCCTAAAAGTCAACAAAAGTCAATGGTCAAACTTTGACCCGACTTGTCGAGTGCACTTGGGCGACTCGGCGAGTCTACACGTGTCTACTAACTCTTTTAGTCCTGCTTGGCACGTCGAGTTCCTCCCCTAACTCGACGAGTCACACCTGGCATGAATCGCGGGGCCACCTCGACTCAACTCGCCGAGTCTCAAGAACAACTCAATGAGTTTTGCCTTGAACTCCAGTCCCCCTAACTCTCTCTGAATCACTGAGTTATTACCCAACTCAGCAAGTCTACTCACTGAGTGATTTACGGGAAACCCTCACCCTACTCGCCGAGTCTGATCTTTGGACTCGGCGAGTTCATGCCATGCACAAACTCCATAGACCTCCTGAGGTCAGATCTGTTCCTTTAATCCATAGATCTGACACTCATATATCATCTAGATGGTCTAACTTGGTGATTTAGTCCCAAATATAACATCCTTAGTTCATGGCTCCCAAAATAACTCATAAAGCTCCAAGGGTTAAGGTCTATGGACCTCTTTGGGTCCAGTTTCAAAGCATAAACTAAGAAGGGACCAATTGCTCCACATATCCATCCTCTAAAGGGGTTAGAAAACCCTAACTCTAAGAATCAACACCCAATCTGAAGAAGGTCCGAATAAATACCTCAATATGAAGTCTATGAACTCTAAAGTCACCAGAATCGCACCTCCTTCAGCCTCCTCTTGCCTTGGTCACCTCTTTCTTGCAAATACACCAAAAAAATGATCAAGAATGGCCTCTCCTTCCTCACAAACGCTCTAGATCTCTTAGGGTTTCTCTCTGGGGTTTGGTAGCCGCAAATGACGGCCCTAAGGGCCTTTAAATAGGTCCCAAACCCAGGAAACTAGGGTTTCATTAAACAGCGTGGACTCGCCGAATCCACTCATGAACTCGTCGAGTCCAGCTGTGAACCCGGATACGAATCCGCGACCATACTCGGCGATTCTAAACACCAACTCACTGAGTCCCCTCTCAACCTCCAAAAATAAAGGAATAATTAATATACCTGGGAATCCAGGTGTTACAAAACAACTGTATGAGTCCTTCTCTGATACCAAATGTAGTTGTTATGAATTGAGTACATGAAATGAAATTAGAGTTTTGATTGAAACATGAACACGAGGAGTGAGTAAGATCTGGATGGCTGAATAATACTTCTGAAGGTTACAGGGAACGAATAGAGTACGAATAATAGAATGCTCAAAAGTTACACTAACTCTAGAACCTATCCCTATTTATAGGGTTTCAGAAGTTAACAAAAAATACATAAAGGCTAAAACTCTTAACCATTGACATAAAAATGTGCATATATGAAATACATACAACCTAAGCTGAAATACAGACTTCGACACTAAGAAAGACTCAAAACTCTTCGCCACCTTACAACACCATTCGACCCCAAAAATTTATGAAGCCAATTTAGTCCTTCCTTTGATGTGGGTGGCTCTAGGGTAAAACGGAGAAAATATCACAAAATCAGAGTGTCGTTCCCCCCCCCCACCCACGTCGGTTCCATTTCATCCATATACTTGAACAAAACCTTGACTTCCTTGTCCTTATTGTGATTTCATCCATATACTTGAACATAAAACTACTATTTTAGGCATGAATAGCACTATTGCAGTTACAGTTTTGGAACAATCAAACTACTATCTACTATAGTAGAAAATATGGGATTTTCTTGGAACATTTAACATGAACAAACCATTTTCATTCTTTTTCATATAAACATTGTCACTAAATACTTATGAACTCACCAGCTTAAATGCTGACCTACTTTTTCAAAACCACTTGTATTTCTCAGGATTTCGTAATACAGGTAAACTGCAACTTTTGAAGAAGGGACGTTGTGGCGTTAGTTTAATTTCATTTTAAGCATCATATTGTAATTTTCTTTTGAAACAAGTACCTTTAAACAATGAAACTTTTAAATTATATATGTGATGGTTGTATTGCTTTCTTTACTATGTATTCAATTATTTCGATACTACATGAAGTCATCCGCCCTCGAACGATTCCGCCGTTCTGGTTTGGGGGTGTGACAGATTGGTATCAGAGCATTGTTTATAGTGAACTAAGTATATCGAACCACATAAGATATACAAACTATAAATGCATAAGGGATTAAAACTCTCTGACAAAACATTTTTACAACTAAAACCTCGTTTCATTTAATTTAGATTATTTTGGGTCGTAAAAAAAATACAAATACATGCTTACAACAATATATTTTTGTTGAGTTGAAGACTCGTTTGAAGAAAGCAATACATAGTTTCCACATCGGATTTTCTGGGATTGTTGACATCTCTCTTACAATTCTTGTTCCTGTGAAAGGCTCACGTGGACCCAAGAAACTTTGGGTTCCTAAATCTGCTTAATTTTTGCAGGTTATAAGTGACGAGCAGTTTGACGAAGAATGGTACATCGATAGTGGTTGCTCGCGTCACATGACAGGGAGGAAAGAGGAGCTCAGGGAATACAGGTCTCTTGCAAATGGTGGCAACGTCAAGTTTGGAAACAACTCTTTCGGCACCATAAAGGGATACGGAATGATAACTAATGGTGATTTTACCATAAGGAAGGTGGCATATGTGGAAGGACTGCAACACAACCTCATCAGTGTATCTCAGCTTGTTGGAGGTACAGGTCTCAAAGTCTCATTCGACGATGAAGGTTCTGAAATTATTGAGAAGAAGACGAAGAAAGTAATTCTCAAATCTGAACGTAAGGGTGAAATGTTTCCTGGTGTGCACAAAAGTACCCACTAATTTTAATATTTATAACCTAACAAACTTAGACTATCTATGCACTTATAGGCAGTGTACCTAGTCAGATTACAGTATAGCTTAGGTAAGTCGGGTGTCGATCACAGGGAACGGTGGATTAATTTATTATATTTGATTATAGGTTACAGGTTACACGAAAATAATAAAATGGTTTAATAAATCAATTAACAACTCTCGATAAACTAACAGGAAAGCAAATCTCTTCAGGTACTTTGGTTTAGATAAATTACACCTTAAAACATAGACAACTGCATACACAAATTCATTTATTCAATGTTCACCGATTCCTAAAATGATTAGATTCGCGTTCACTATAACTAATCCTTTAGCAAACAAGTCAATTCAAACAGTGATCAGTTGATTAAACTAACATGCTTCCTAGTGTTCAGTTCGTATCAAGCAAGACTTGTAAATGTAGTTAATCAATGTAGACATTTAATCAACCTCTTGTTGATGGTCATCAAACAAGGCTCACACATTAACTTACTTATTCTCAAATTAATCCTAGTTTCACATTCGTTATTTCTAGTCTTATAATCTCGATGGTCATCAAAAATCATAAGAGACAAGCAAATCAAGCAGATGTTCAAGCAACTCAATTCACTTAACAATTAACAGAAAATAATCATCATTAACACATGAGGATCTTTAAACAAGCTTGACAAGATAAATTAAACACAAATAAACTATTTAATATAGCAATTAGTCTAATAATCAAAGCTTCATTCAATCATAAACACAAAGTAAAAGGTCTTTACACCTAAATCAGAAACTAAATACAGAAAAGTACCACAATAGAATGCTAAACATGGTCACGTCAGCAAACCATATGATAATCAACATGTATCCGCTCTCCAATCCTTCCGATCTCCGCTTCCGTTAGCTTAACGGCCTTCCGGCCGCCTTCTAGACCCTCAAAACGGCTTAACAGAAGTTAATTGTCGACTAAATTAGGTTAGAAGTCGAATCCTCCTCCCTGGTTAGCTAAAAATCGATATTTATAATCTTTGTGGCCGACCTAAGTACGCTGGGCGTACTTTTGGTTACGCAGCGCGTACTCAAGATAATCACGCGATCAAGTATATCTGTTGCAAGCAGGTACGCGGGGCGTACTCTTAAGGTACGCGGGGCGTACTCTTAAGGTACACGGGGCGTAACCGCTACCTCAGCACCATTTTGTTTCTTTTAGCTTCTAAGCCCGGTTTCCGCTTCAGTCTTTTCTTTTATGCTTTATCGGCAACGAATAGCTGCAAAACATAATTCAAAGCATTATGAGTACTTTTTAGTTCTAAAATAGAATAAATAAGGCCAAAATATTAAGATAAAGTGCATAAAAATATATATAAAAATACACATATCAAAATACCCCACACTTAGCCTTTGCTTGCCCCCAAGCAAATTCACTTTTATCGCACTAAACAATCCATTTAAAACTCAGCCATTATGCCAAGACCTCAACGCATGCATTTGTGTCTAATATTTTCCTAAAGTACCCCCCCATATTTTAAATACTCACAATCTTCATAAACACTCGCCCACTTTTTTCGAACAATGCTCATTTTATGCAACCCTCCGAATCCATCCGCAGAAAACCTCCTAACCTCAAGGTATTTTTAGTTGAGCAACCTAAGCATACATATTCTAGAAAATTACAACTTTCCGATACCACTATGGAGCTTTAATTGAATTCTTCATTTCTTTGGCATTTTGATCTTTGATTTCTTTGAATTCAACACCTTATTTGAATTGATTTCTGGTATCTTCACCTTTTTGAATTTCTTCAGAATTTTGATCTTTTGATCTTCACTTTATTTGCTCCAAAATTCTTCAAACTTTACTCGTAATTCTCTCTCTCTCTCTTTTTTTTATAACATGTACCTCACTTTTTTTTTTTCACTCAAAACCTACATGCTTAAGCAGAGGCGCTCAACCTCAACCTTTATTGGTTAATGATAATAATTTTCCTGGATACATTTCAGGTTTAGGCTGCTAATCATATTGCATCCCTCAAACCAAGCGGGGTTGTGTTTTTGTTCCATGATTTCACTAAAATAAGGGAGGCCACAAATGCACTATAACGTGTATTGGCTTAACTAAACATTTGAGTTCTCATCGGATCATTTCATACAATATTAGCAGAATTTAAATTATCACTAGATTTTTTTTTTAAACTATTATTTCAAGTTTTAAAATGTTTAAATTTTTAAATTTTCCAAATTCTAGCAATTTCATTTCATTTTTCTCTTAATTTTAATTTACTTTTACCGATCCCCTACCCCACACTTATTTCATACAATGCCCTCATTGTATGCTAAAACAAATTAAGAACATAAAAAGGGAGAAAAAAGAACAGACTCCCCTGGGTAGCTGTGGCGAGATCGAATGGGGCTGCTACAAGTTGCTTCAAATATCGCCGAAAGACTGAAAACTGGAACTGCTGCCTCTGAATTTGCCGAAAAATAGAATCAAGACCGCCATCTTCAAAAATGTGGTGCAAAATATTGCAAATAAATGCAAAGTATAGTAACCATGACGTGGGACAGTGTCGACCACGTCGTCTCGTCAAGAATGACATCCTCTACTTGCGATGAAAAATCCCCCATAACATAGGAAAGTGTCAACCATGTCGTGGCAGCCGGGACGATACTTCTTCCTCGCGTCGAAATAAAACTCTATAGTATGGGAACTGCTCATCCATATTATAAGAGTCAAAACATCGTAATAATGCCAATCTTCAAAACGATCGCTCACGAAATAAATATGCACCCCACACTTATGACAAATCGTGGGTCTCGACTATAATCTTCAACTCTCATACCGTTCTCTCTAGCAACAGTCGGACCTAGCTGCTGAACTTACTGCCAGCTTCCTAAGGGCGAAAAAAAAATTCTGCAGAAATCTAAACAACCAAAGAGCATCAACATGAAAAACAAACTAAATCAAAGTTTAATTACATACCAAATATTAAAAACTAAACTAAACTAAAAATAACACAAACAAAATAAAACAAATAAAAAGGATCACTCGTCATCTCCATCATCATGTGGCTGTGTCCCAGAAGTACCGGCCCCATCAAATCGTGACTGGAATGGTGGTGGAAAGGGAACCGAATACTGAAACCCCTGATGGGCAAAGAATGCGTTCAACGCATTCCCATACCACCGCTGTTGCATGTCCACATGTGCAACATACTCGCTAAGACGATCAATGCCCTGGGCCAGGTAGCGCATATCAATCTCCCGCTCAGGTCCCTGCTGCGCTCCCCGAGGAGCAGGTCGACGCCGCTGGACCCGTCTCGGCTGTGGCTCGGCAGCACCCTCCTCATCTGCCTCATCATCTGCTCGAACTCTCAAAGCACCATCACCACCCCGCTCTAATACGCGCATCGACTCCAATAGCTGAAGACTCATCGGCCTCATGTCGTGAAACACCATCGATCTCGTGATCTCACGTGTCATCAACTGGTATGATCGAGCTAACCGTGTGATAAAATGCCCTCCGCATATCGGGCTATCTCCCCTAAGTCCCCTAGCCCTCCGTCCCAAGTATGCAGCTAAAGCAACTGGAAGGTTCAGGTGCCTCCCTGGAGTAACTAGTGCCCATAGGAAATACAAGTCTGTCGAAGGCACTCTCTCACTATTCTTGTGATGCGTGAGAGACATAGAAATCAACCGGTGCAACATTCGGTATGTAGTGGACCGAATCATCCCCCCTCGAGCGGTAGATGGTGTATAGACTCCTCCTGTAATCTCGGCCCAAAATGTGTTCTCATTATAGCCCGCTGGCCGTTCCGTGAGACAGTCAGCAAGGAATGTCGGGAAGTGGACACTCCTCGTCTCGTCGGCTGTGTAAATACCCACCCGAGTCGCGAGCTCTAGCACGCTGCATTCCCGGCTCACTCCTCCCAGTCTGAAAGCAAAGGCTGTCCTGTCATCGAGTGGCTTCCTAGGATCATAGGAAACTGTAGCGTAGAACTCCAGCAAAAACTCCCGATACACAGGCTCCTGGATCCTGAACAAACGTGCCCATCCCTGACACACAAACAATTCCACACCACTCGCGTCCGAGTGTGTAAATTGCAAAAACTCCTGGATCAATGCAGCGAGTCCAGTCCTAGTAGCCAACTCCCAGTCGAATGAGGGTGCAATGTCAATCTCCTTTGTGAGAAGCAAGCTCAAGTTGGTGACATAACGCGCTCTGGTAGCATCGTTCAGCGTTTGCGGAAATTGTAAATAGCGATGATCGGTCACATCCTCGGGAGGGTTGGTTCTTTGTGCCCTTCGAGCCATAATGTTGGGCGTACGTCCAGATGCTCGAATCTGTGTTGGCTCCTTTTTTGCTTGTTCCCTAATCATATTCAAACTTAAAAATCAACACAGCAGGGGCAACAGAATTTTAAAATGTCGTGGTCCACAGGCTGTAAGATAGAATCGGGACTATCTTTAGAATTCCATTCCCATAGTCTCGTAACTATTTAAAATTAACAACCACTTAATCAGGGAAACTGCATAAAGTAGTCAAAGAACTCGAAATCAGCAGGTTATGCATGGCGTCGTCCCTGAGGTCAAATCGATGGTTGTGGGACGGGATTAAGACGAAATTAAGCTCGAGGGTTTAATGTATTAAACGAAATCGGTCCATTCAAGCCCTATTCAACACATACATTTGCAAAATCGGCCCTAATTCGAAAAATATACAAACCCTAAATTTCAAGCAAAAGCTAAATGCAGCTTATTCCTTTGAATTAAACACAAATCCAAGCTATTGAGTATCCTAAATACTTACTTGTGTGGTGGATTTAACAAGAAACGAGAGAGAATCGGAAATGTTGAGGAGAAGATGCCGTCACAGTTCATGCGCGAGAATAGAAGAGGGAAAAGAATAAAGAAGAAGTCAAAGGGTCAAAAGATATACCTGGTCGCCGTGTTACGCAGGGCGTAACTCAAGAGTACGCGGGGCGTACCTCAACCCCCCTGAAATGTTCATTCGCGATCCGGGGTATATTACGCATGGCGTAATTAAACTTACGCAGGGCGTAAGTTTAATTGAAAATTTCCTTTTTTCTTTAATTTAACTTCCTTTTCTTTTTAATTATTTAATCTAGGGGACTTAAAACTTATTTATTTTTTCCTTTTTAATTTCTTAAGCCAATGATGACTTCACGATGAGTGATAAAAAAAAAATTGAGATGTCATAATCACTTATCTTTGTCAAGATCAAACCACAATGGTTGATCAAAAACCTTTGCACGCAAGAATTGGTTTGCGAAAACACCCGCTTTCGGGACCCGTTAGAATATTTCCCTTGTTTTCCTTGCACCTTTAGCTAAAAGCGGAACAAGAAGTGACCTAACTAGTCAAGAACAGCAAGAGCTCGGTCTTCCACTTAACCACCACAATACGCCTTGCTATACTACGCCTCATGGATTGAGTTGGACAAATCAACAAAGTAGTAGGCTAAGCAGGTCAAGAATTCCCTAATCACTTTCATTCTCGAAACCCATGCAGAAAGTAAAGTCAAGCAATGTTTACAATCCCAAATTCCTGCAAAATAAAAACAAGAACCTTCCCGACAAGTGAAATGATATCATCTAAAATCAAACTAAAAATAAAAGCTCAAAATAAAAACTAACTAAAAACAAATAACGAATAATCAAATAAAATAAATTAATGACAAGCCGTTCCCCGGCAACGGCGCCAAAAACTTGGTGTGCACAAAAGTACCCACTAATTTTAATATTTATAACCTAACAAACTTAGACTATCTATGCACTTATAGGCAGTGTACCTAGTCAGATTACAGTATAGCTTAGGTAAGTCGGGTGTCGATCACAGGGAACGGTGGATTAATTTATTATATTTGATTATAGGTTACAGGTTACACGAAAATAATAAAATGGTTTAATAAATCAATTAACAACTCTCGATAAACTAACAGGAAAGCAAATCTCTTCAGGTACTTTGGTTTAGATAAATTACACCTTAAAACATAGACAACTGCATACACAAATTCATTTATTCAATGTTCACCGATTCCTAAAATGATTAGATTCGCGTTCACTATAACTAATCCTTTAGCAAACAAGTCAATTCAAACAGTGATCAGTTGATTAAACTAACATGCTTCCTAGTGTTCAGTTCGTATCAAGCAAGACTTGTAAATGTAGTTAATCAATGTAGACATTTAATCAACCTCTTGTTGATGGTCATCAAACAAGGCTCACACATTAACTTACTTATTCTCAAATTAATCCTAGTTTCACATTCGTTATTTCTAGTCTTATAATCTCGATGGTCATCAAAAATCATAAGAGACAAGCAAATCAAGCAGATGTTCAAGCAACTCAATTCACTTAACAATTAACAGAAAATAATCATCATTAACACATGAGGATCTTTAAACAAGCTTGACAAGATAAATTAAACACAAATAAACTATTTAATATAGCAATTAGTCTAATAATCAAAGCTTCATTCAATCATAAACACAAAGTAAAAGGTCTTTACACCTAAATCAGAAACTAAATACAGAAAAGTACCACAATAGAATGCTAAACATGGTCACGTCAGCAAACCATATGATAATCAACATGTATCCGCTCTCCAATCCTTCCGATCTCCGCTTCCGTTAGCTTAACGGCCTTCCGGCCGCCTTCTAGACCCTCAAAACGGCTTAACAGAAGTTAATTGTCGACTAAATTAGGTTAGAAGTCGAATCCTCCTCCCTGGTTAGCTAAAAATCGATATTTATAATCTTTGTGGCCGACCTAAGTACGCTGGGCGTACTTTTGGTTACGCAGCGCGTACTCAAGATAATCACGCGATCAAGTATATCTGTTGCAAGCAGGTACGCGGGGCGTACTCTTAAGGTACGCGGGGCGTACTCTTAAGGTACACGGGGCGTAACCGCTACCTCAGCACCATTTTGTTTCTTTTAGCTTCTAAGCCCGGTTTCCGCTTCAGTCTTTTCTTTTATGCTTTATCGGCAACGAATAGCTGCAAAACATAATTCAAAGCATTATGAGTACTTTTTAGTTCTAAAATAGAATAAATAAGGCCAAAATATTAAGATAAAGTGCATAAAAATATATATAAAAATACACATATCATTTCCTCTAAATCTCAAACCCATCAAAGGAAACCCAACTATCTGCTTGCTATCAAAAGCACAATCTGACGAAAGCTGGTTGTGGCACCGAAGACTCTCTCATCTCAACTTTAAAGATATCAACAAACTTGTCACTGGAGGTCATGTTCGAGGTCTTCCATTGCTCAAGTTCGACAGAGATCATTTGTGTGCTGCATGCGAAATGGGGAAGCAGAGTCGTCAAAGTCATCCATCTATAATTAACACTAAAGTTGTTGAACCACTCGAATTACTTCATATTGATTTGTGTGGTCCATCATCTTTCGAAAGCATCGGTGGTAGCAAGTATATTCTTGTTATTGTTGATGACTTTTCACGATTTACATGGGTGTTCTTTCTAAAGCTCAAATCTGAAGCGACTCATAAGCTGAAAGTGTTTATCAAGCAAATTGAAGTATAGCTCAAGAAGGTCGTTCGCAACATTAGGAGCGAAAATGGTCTGGAATTCAAGAACAGGGAATTTGAAGAATTTCTAGCAGAAAAGGGAATAAGTCACAACTTCTCAGCTCCCTACACACCTCAACAGAACGGAATTGTCGAAAGACGAAACCGATCTTTGTGTGAAGCTGCCCGAACTATGCTAAGTTTCGCTTCCTTACCTCTTTATTTTTGGGCTGATGCTATTTCTGCTGCTTGTTTTACGCAGAACAGGTCATATCTCAACAAGCGCTTCACGCTCACACCTTACGAGATTCTCAACAACAGAAAGCCCAATGTGAAATTTTTCCACGTGTTCGGCTCACGGTGTTTCATCTTTAACTCTAAAGAACACCGTAACAAGTTCGATGTCAACGCCGACGAAAGAATATTTCTGGGCTACTCTCTCACTTCCAAAGCATATAGGGTTCTAAACAAGCGTTCGAGGAAAATCGAAGAGACCTACTACGTGACTTTTGATGATAGCTATGTCAAAAAGCTGCAGGCCAAAGAAGACACAGCTGAGGAAATCTTTCCTCAAACTGGCCAAGTCACAGTCTCGATCGCTAATCTATACGAGAAGTTTATGGAGCTCTTTGACGAACCAGAAAAAGCTACTCTCTCAGAAGTAGGTGCAGGAAACAACAAGGTAGACCACATGAAACAAATTGTCGAAGAAGCTGCCAGGAGAATGAACGAAGGAGGATCGAATTCTAATGAACCTCCATCCAACGATGCTTCAGTTGAGGGGGAGCCAAGCTCACAAGTTGAGGGGGAACCAAGCTCACATGTTGAGGGGGAGCCAAGTTCTCCAAATACTCCAGAAAGTACTTCTCCAACCGAAAGTGCTTCACCAACCGAAGGTGCATCAACGTCTGAAAGCCCAGCACCACAAGCAACCTCTGAACCTCAAGCTTCTAATAGCTCATCTATCGAAGGGGAGCTTGCTGATATGTCGCTCGACTACGAAAGCCAATCCGAGCCAAAAGAAATGATCAATGTTGAACTAGACCCAACCTTTGATCCAAACTACCCTCCTCTCACCAAATGGACCAGAGATCATCCTGTCTCTCAAGTGGTTGGTGATGTCTCTGAAAAGGTCCTAACCCGATCACAACTGAAGGCAAAACAGACCTCCTTATTTTCCAAAGTTGAGTTTTGTATGTTTAACTCTTTCGTATCCAAAGTTGAACCGAAGACAGTTAGCACTGCTCTCGATCACTCCGATTGGGTTCAAGCAATGCAAGACGAACTGAACGAATTTGAAAGGAACAAAGTCTGGCGCCTCATTCCAACTCCTCCAGATGCCTCGGTTGTTGGTCTCAAATGGGTCTTTAGGAATAAAATGGACAAGGAAGGGAACGTGATAAGGAACAAAGCTCGTCTGGTTGTAAAAGGATATTGTCAGGAGGAAGGGATTGATTATGAAGAGACTTTCGCTCCGGTAGCTAGGCTCGAATCTGTGAGAATCTTTCTTGCTTATGCTGCTCACAAAAACTTCGAAGTTTTCCAAATGGACGTCAAGTGTGCATTTCTTAATGGAGAACTAGAAGAAACAGTGTACGTAGAGCAACCTCCTGGGTTCGTGAACGAAAAGTATCCAAATCATTGCTACATTTTGGATAAAGCTGTGTATGGTCTCAAACAAGCTCCGAGAGCCTGGTATGAAACGCTAACTAAATTCTTAAAGATGTCTAAATTCAAACAAGGTTCGGTTGACCCAACCTTCTTTCGCAAAAAGGAAGGTAACCACCTTATGATAGTTCAAATTTATGTCGATGACATCATCTTTGGCTCAACGAATCCCAGCCTAACCGCTGAATTCAGAAAGCTGATGGAGACTAAATTTGAAATGAGCTCAATGGGTCCTATTAACTTTTTCCTTGGTTTAAATATTAGACAGGGACCCGAAGGCATCTTTATCAATTAGGAAGCTTACACGAAGACTCTCCTAGCAAAGTTTGGTATGATGGGAGACTCCAAAGTCAAAGTCCCAATGGCATTCGGCACCAAGCTAACTCCATCTCAAGACAAACCGGCTGTTGACATCACGCTCTATCGTCAAATGATTGGCTCACTAATGTATCTTACTGCTAGCAGGCCTGACATCATGTTTTCTGTGTGTTACTGTGCTAGATTTCAGGCAAACCCACGCGAACCTCACATGCTTGCAGTCAAGAACATTCTACGCTATCTCAAGCGAACTACCTCCTTAGGTCTTTGGTATCCATCCAACTCAGGCTTCTTCGTTCAAGCCTACTCAGATGCAGACCTTGGAGGATGTGGACTCGACAGAAAAAGCACCACTGGCGGCTGTCAATTCCTTGACGGGAAGTTGGTTAGCTGGCAATCCTAGAAACAAACGTGCGTGTCGTTGTCTACTGCCGAAGCGGAATACATAGCCGCTGCATCCTGCACCTCCCAAGTGATTTGGATCCAGAGTCAACTTCGAGACTATGGACTCAATATGAAGAAGATCCCACTATATTGTGACTCTGAAAGTGCAATTAGGATCTGTCATAACCCAGTGCAACACTCTAAAACCAAACACATAACACTGAGGTATCACTTCATCAAAGATCATGTGGAAGATGGAAACGTCGAAGTACACTTTGTAAGAACCACTGATCAACTGGCTGATGTCTTCACCAAAGCTCTTCCTGAAGCATCATTCAACAGAATTTTACAAGGGCTAGGTATGATGGAATCAGAGTCAGTACCTCAAACTACCTCTCAACCTCAAACGTAAGAAGCGAAATTGACCGAACGTTCAGGTTCGGTTAAATAATCTGGCTCGCTCATCACCACAAAGGTAGTTTTCTTGGTTGTATCTTTCATGCACATAGTTGTTTATCTTATTGCTAAAAGTATTTTCTGATTGCATGTCTAAATTCCTTGGTTTTCTAAAATTTTCCAAAATTTTCTTGAACCGAAACCAACCGAACGCTCGGGTTTGGTTTTCCAAATTTTTCTTGAACCGAAACCAATCGAACGCTCGGGTTCGGTTTTCCAAAATTTTCTTGAACCGAAACCAACCGAACGCTCGGGTTCGGTTTTCCAGAAACCAACCGAACGCTCGGGTTCGGTTTTTCAGAATTTTCTTGAACCAAAACCAAGCGAACGCTCGGGTTCGGTTTTCCAAAATTTTCTTGAACCGAAACCAACCGAACGCTCGGGTTCGGTTTTCCAAAATTTTCTTGAACCGAAACCAACCGAACGCTCGGATTCGGTTTTTCAAAATTTTCTTCAACCGAAACCAGCCGAACGCTCGGGTTCGGTTTTTTTTTTTCAAATTTTTCCAAAGTTTTTTTCTTACTCTTTCCAAGTCTTATTTTTTTCTTACTTATTTTTTATTATTATTTTTTATTTTTATTTTTTTTATATATATCAAAAACACCAAAAATATTTGTCTCTTTTAATTTTGTTTGTGTGCTCGTTCGTTTATGGGGATATAACTGTTGGATTACTTAAGTGTCCCTAGAAGCATGCTGCTGTATGTGTCCCAAGCCTCATAAGATTTTGAATAATAGCCTTAATGACTTGGTATAAACAAACCTTGTCTTCCCAATTAGGCTATCACATTTATTCTAATCGTGAGCTACCTCACTCTCTTCTCACATGAGATAAGAGTTTTCCGCTTGGTCCTTATTTTCGCAGCAGAGGTACTTTAATTTCTTACACCATCTCCATTCCATTTCTCCATTAAATTCGTTTCATCAACGTAACCCTTGAGACTCTCAGAAATTACCACTGAGGTTTATGGTTACACAACAACTGTGTTTATGATCTCAGTTTCGTGCCACTACGAGCTGAGTGAAACCCAAAATTCAACACCAAATCTGAATTGACGGTGAACAATAAATTTGCTCAAGTTTTCACCAACGAATTGACGGATGAATCCTGCTGAAATCTCAAATTTTTTTTTTGTGTGATTCCTATGAAATTGTATAACACCATAACATTTCTTCCCTTGGGATCCAATTTTTAATTTTTTCTGAGATTTTATATTTTCCAAGCCAATTTAAAAGTAATTCCTACCTACTTGTTCAACAGACTACACCGGTCTCACAAGTACTTTGTTCACTTTCTTTCTTATTTCAAGATTAGAATTGTTGAATCAAAGCGAAAGCCACCCTTACTTAGCCTAATTAAAAGAAGCCTTTCAACATTTATTAATAAATGTTTGATCGTCATTCAACGGGAAACCACATTAACACTTTGAGGTCTCTCTTGATCTTGAAGGAAGAGATTCGTGCCCGGGATCATTTGTTTCGTGTCATTATTGACATCACAGTCATTCCTAAAAAGAGTTGCTTTATTTCTTTTCTATTTACACTCTTCGCACGAAAATCTTTGATTTTCCAAATTTCTGTTACTAATAATTACAGGCTGTATTATTGCTTTGGTGGTTAATTTTCAAGCTGTGGTCAAAAATCATCCACGTGGGTATTTAATTCACAAGATGCCATTTAAAAGATAAGACAAATGGTTGTTGACTCAGGCGGGAGTTAAAAGGATTGAATTTCAAACGACGGTAAAAAGGGAACGCGTGTGAATTTGGAACGTCCACACTTTTACTGACATCATGGACGCGTGTGCGAATTTCAAGCGACACCTCTCTGGTACTTAAAGGCGCGTGAGGATTTGAACCGGTTTATTCTGAAACGGCGCTTGTTGGGCGGCGTGATCCTAGGAAAGTGACACTTTCTCTCCTACGTGATCATCGCATGCCTTAACTGTCACGCATAGAAGATTTGAAACGATTTTTCTCTCTCCTTTCCCCCACTATAAAAGGCAGTCTCTACTCTCATTTACCTCTTTACTGCATCCGGAATTTACAAGAGAGCAAACACTCCCAAAAGCTTCACTGTTCATCTTCTTCTTCTACCTTCAACAATGGCAGAATCATCCTCAGTCCATGCTACCTCACACATCCTTCCCATCCGTCCACAACAATGCTTGGTGATCGACCTCACTCCTGCGTTGTACGATTCTTACATGACGCCGATCATTGAGTGCTTGAAGTTCTCTCAGATCGCTCCTACACTTACTAGGGTTGAATCTGTTCCCATGGAGATTCTTTCGCAGGTGTATGCGACTGCTCATTACGACAAAGCAGTCGAGCGGGTATTCTTCGAGGTTGCTGATCACAAGACCTCCATTTCTCGCCAACGATTTGGTACACTGCTAGGGTTGGCTGCTGATCCTTCACGAGTTCATCCGGAGTCGATTCCGCTTGGGCATCTCTACAACATGTTTTACAACATGGGGTACACGGAGGCGCTCCCCTCCGTCGCAAAGTTCAAGAAATCCTGCTTGCCGCCACAATGGAACGGCTTGTTTACCGTCCTCTTCAAGGGATTATCTGAACGGAGCTCAGGATCCGATGGTTCAAGTCGACTGTTCCTGTCGATCATGTATGCTGTTTACAACGGAGTCAATCTAGACTTTGGGTTGGTCATCTGGCAACAGCTCATCCAGATCCTTTCTTCCACTTCACGACACTCTGAAGTGTCGTACGCCCGGTTCTGGACGATTATCTCAAAATGGGCGATGGACAAATTCGACATTCCCATTGCTGCAGGTGCATCGATGTCTTCGATCAGTACGTTTCATACCACGAAGATCATCGTCTCTGATGCATCTAAGTTCTCCTTCATTGGCTCTATTCCGGAGACAATGTACGGCGACGTTCCGTCCGACAGCAGGATCATTCAGACGATAAAGGAATTCAAGGCGTCTGGTCCTAGGGTTCTAACACAGGAAATGCTAAAGTCAATCCATGACGCTGACAAACCTATCAACAGGGGCAAAAAGGCGGAAAAAGGGAAGCAAGTGACCAAGGCTCCTAAAGGTCCTTCTCCCAGGAAGAGGAAACAAACCAAACCGGCACAGTCCCCGCAACCGAAGAGAAGGAAGACTCAACCGAAGCGAAAGCTTATAATCGCTTCCTCTTCGAGTGACTCAGAAAACGAGAGTTCGGGTTCGGACGGCTCTCAAAGAGGCGAAACCCCTCCCAGAGGCAACACCCCACCCCGATCACCTACCCCAGACATGGAAATTCATGTCTCACCAGTTCGTTCACCTCCTCCAACCATCCCTACTTCCATTCCCACCATAAACCCCGCAACCACCCTACCTAAAACCTCTTTCCCTATACCACCACCCATTTTCACAGATACCACTACCACAACTGCAAAGGTTACAACCAACGTATCTGATACGGGGGTTCATACCAGTACAACCGAAACACCACCCGTAACCGAACCACCTCAAACCGAAACCCAGCATACAACCGAACCTACCCATACTCAACCACCACCCGAAACCCCACCCACAAACACTCAACCTGAACCTACCCACACCACAACACCCCCAGCTTCACCACCCCCACCATCTCCAGATCATGCCTCTGATGGAGATAACCCATTTCTTGGCGGTGACAACATGACCTTCGATTCGGTCTACTTTAGTCCGTTTCAGGTTCTAAGTGATGATGAGGACAATGCTCCAGTGACAAAGAAGCATCTAAAGGAGCTAAACGAGAAGGTTGACTTACTTCTCGCGTCATCCACCAACACTCAGTCCTCTCTCTCTGAAGCCGCTCTTCAGAAGATCGTTGACGCCTTCTCCAGGGCTCAACATGATTCTGTTGCTTCCGCTACAGCCGCCATTGACGCCTCCACAAAAGCCTGTGAGGCTGCGACCGCAAAAGTCGATAAACTATTCTCAGATGCCTCTTCCCTGTTGAAGTCCTTACAGGAGAGTGCTGCTGCAACAAAGACAACGTTGGAACCAATCGTTCAGCAATTGGCCATGTTCGTCTCAACGGAGTTACAGTCATTCGCTACATTACGCCAATCTATCAGCGATGACAACTCGGCCCTTCGTGCCTCCATTGACGAGCGCCTCGCTAAGCTTCAAGAGGATCTCGCAGCTGAAAATTCGTTAATGGACGTTTTGGCAAGCAAAACCACCGCCCTCAAGGTCAAGAGCACTCAGCTTTCAAACTCTCAACAACAGATTGAAGCTCTTCTATCCGAACGGGAGGTGATTAAAACTTGTGTTTCGGATGTACACGCTGCCCTATGAAACATCCTGGAAGCACACGATCCGATTCTCAATCATTCGGTAAGGCGAACCCTTGCTGAGAAACTTACTCCTGCCATGGACCTTCTTAGCAAAATCGAAGGCTTACCCAGTTTCGTGTCCAATCCGAAACAAGGGGGAGAAGGGAAGAAGTCCGGATCGAAACCACCTCCTTCCTCAACAGCTTCTCACACAACCGAACCACCTCCGACTGGTCAAGCTTCGGGTTCGGGTGTGAAGGATAAAGGGAAGAACATAGCTGAGGAAGAAGATGAAGATAAAGATACCATTGCGGACATGTTGAAGCGCAAAAACAGTCGCAATATGGAAGACGACAATATTCGTGTGGCGCGAGAGGCTGAAGAAGCCGAACGCAAGCAGAAAGAAGCCCACGATCTCCTTGAGAGCAGGAAGACTCTTTTCCCTGCCTGGACTCGGGAGAGAATGATCAAGGAGGCCATAGATACTCCTAGCATCCTATGGCTCGAACCGGTGATATCGTTCGACTGCAATAACTCTGTCGATTTGCAGTTCGATATGCCGTTGACTCGAAAGGCGTTTATCTTCCACACCCTCTCCAATATTTATGAAGTCCCACATCTGAACTCTGAGGTCGATAGGGAGCTTATCGAGTTCTATCTGAAGGTTGCTCAACGACAATATCAGACATGGAGTGCTCAGAAGATTGTTAACGTTCGTGTCTTAAAGCCTTATACCGAAGGGAGATTCATCAACGTTCGGTTCAGGGTGATAAGAGGATCTGCTAGAACCGAACATCTTATATCTTTGGCGGATCTACCGAACTTAAACCCTCATGATTGGATTGTTTTGCACAACATCCTTTTGACGAACGAAGCAGAATATGGTCCTATTATAGACCATCTCAAGAGGATGATTGTTTGTTACATCATGGAGGTAGCCCTTATGGATCAGGAGATTGCCACAGTCTTCAAGAAGAAACTGAAGATAGCTCCTGTGGGATCGGCCAGTGATCTCAATCAAATGAAGATGGGCAAGATCGATCCGAGACGTAATTCGGTCATGTTCACTAGAGCAGAAGGACAGAAATGTCTCTTTGCTTTGGCGGATAAGCATCTTTACACCAATACTTGCCTTGAGCATGTTTTGTCAATCATCCGAAGGTGTAAGGAGAATGCAGCAGACGATGTCAAGTGCTTCAACGACATGATCCAATGGTACATCAGATTTAGGCAGACGATACTTGCTCTGATCTCTCGTCTGTTTGAGACCGTGAAGAAGAATGTACCTGGTGCTGCTGCTGGCCCAAGTAAAAAGTGAAGATCTCGCTCCAATTGACGCAAAGGGGGAGATTGTTGAGTTGAAGACTCGTTTGAAGATTGCGTCATTGGGCTCGGATGTTAGTCCATTTATTTTGTACTCCGGTATTGGGCCTGTCCAACCGTGAGTTTGCTAGGTTTATTATATAAAGATATGCTTGCATGCATATTAGGTTAACGCTTGAGAAAATAACGATAGTATTTACAGATTTCTTTATCGTTCTTGTAAACCTCCAACCCTCTACAGTTGATGTTCTTGATCGAGCTCTTCTGAGGGTTAATTTATAATCATTCGATTCATTTGATTCATCGTTGAGTTGTTCTTTATTTTGCATTCGTTCTTACTGTTTAAATATTCATTCACCTGTTTGAGATCTAATCGATCTTCCAGATTAAATTTTTAATCTCATCAATTTTCATGGTTAGAACTATACAAGAAGTATTAATAGAAGTTGGACACTACGATTAGGCCTCGATATATGTAATCGGATTTGGGACGAATATAGCCTGATGAAACATATTTGTCCAAGATTGAACTAACGTGTGTCGAGGAATGGTTGTAGTGAGCAACAAGTCAAAACTTTCCAAAATAAACGCTAGTATCAAACATACAGATTTAAAATCTATAGGAGTATTTGGTGCATGCAATAGTCTAATCGACATGTTTAGTTTTACATGTTTCATCATTTTATTCAATTCCTATAACCCTATTCACGTATAGACTAAATGGCTGGATTTCATCACCCCGGCGACCCCTACTGCCCCAACCAAGGTAACGGGGGATGGATCAAAGAAGATCCCAAAGAGGATGAAGAACCTATCGAGTTGGAGGGAGGGGATGACTCTAGGACAGACTCAGAACCAGAAGTAGTCAACCCTCCAGCCGCTCAACCTCCCGCTATTAGGAGGAACTTCCAGGGACCGACTCCCGTTTGGGGAAGTCACCTCCACCATTGGATCCAACAACAAGGGATACGTCCTCCCTACGGTATGTGTCCGGACTTCTATGATGTCCGCGGCGGAGGTTCAGCTGATCGAGCACTCCCAGTCATGGTGGGCAAGCTAGCCAACCAGTCCTATCAATCCAGGGTTCAAGCTAGCTGGATTCGTGAAGTCAACGCGGAAGTACATGTTCACACTTCCAACATCCGTAGGCTGGACAGAACATAGGATAATGCCCAACTCCAAACCGATACATTCCAAGCACAAATGATTGCAGCCCTCTCCGAGATGAGGGAACAAGAAGCTACCTTCGATAGACGTCTTATGGAAGCGAAGCAATCAGATGTGGAGTCAAGCTCCAAGCGCAACCTACGTCGCAAGTAGTGCTTGCCGAATCCCAAAATTTTGATATAGAATAGGACCATCGGCTAAAAGTCTTACCCTCTTTAACTTACTGTAATCGGAGACCTTTAGAAAGGTCACAATTTTCTAACTTTGGATGTAACACAACCATATGTTTAATATATATAGGACATATCTCTTTTGTGTGTTAATTCTATGCATTTCATTCGAGTTCATGAGTTTGTTTATTGTTATTCAAACTCCATTAGTGTATCAAACTCAAAACCCTGTGTTGGTCAAACCAAATTTTCAAACTATTAAAGATAGTTAACTCATTATCATTCATTTCTCAACCACCAAAACTTATAATCTTTTATTTTTATTTCTTGGCAGCGCGATGCCTCCTCGTCCAAACCTAAGTCCTAGGCAGGGCACGATACCTCCACCACCACCGCCTCCATCGACGGAAAATGCCACATTGATAGCTGCAGTAACAGCGCCAATGGCCCAAATGAGTAACAATGGTTCTGGTGGGGGAGTAAATAGTTCTACGAATTACCAACGCCCAGGTCGTTCAGGGGATTGTACATACAAGGATTTCATGAATAGCAAACCCATTACTTTTAATGGGGCCGGAGGAATAATGGCTCTATCACATTGGATAGAGAAAAATGAAGCAGCTTTTGAGATTTGTTCATGTCCGGAAGGGAACAAAGTAAAGTTCGCTGCCTATACTTTCTCTGAGAGAGCTCTGACATGGTAGAATGGCCATGTCAAGTCACTAATGCTAGTAGTAGCTAACTCTATGAGCTGGGAGAACCTAAAACAAATCTTACTGCAGGAGTACTATCCACGAGGCGAATTGCAAAAGCTCGAATAGGAACTTTGGGGCCTTACCATGGTAGGCTCATACATCACGACCTATACCAACAGGTTCAGTGATTTGGCAATCCTTTGCCCAGGGATAGTTGCTCTAGAGAGCAAGAAGGTCGAAAGATACATCTGGGGACTATCACCCCAGATTCGAGGAAGTGTTCTAGCTTCCAAACCAATCACTTTCGATAGTGCCAAACAGTTGGCACAAGCTCTCGTAGACCATGGGGTATGCCAAAACTTCGCAACTACCGCACCGGAACAACCCAGAGGAAGCAACAACAACAACGACAATACCAACAACAACAAGAAGAAGAGGTTATGGAACAAAGGAAGAGTCAACCTTCACAGGAACCTTCCAAGAAACAACAGACCGTGGCAGTCCATGCCGCTACTACCCCCACTGCTGCACCAATTACCACTACACCAGCAAAGCCATATGCTGGAAACCTGCCAAAGTGCAGCAAATGCAATTTCCATCACATCGAAAATTGTTAGGAGATGCACTGCAACAACTGCAACAAGAAGGGGCACAGTGCCCGTTTCTGTAAGGCACTGGCACGACCAATCACCCAAGTCCCTGGGGTCGGTGTGGGCCAGACGTGTTATGGTTGTGGTGAGGCTGGACACTACAAAAGAGACTACCCTAAGGCAAGGAATGCTGGCAGCACGGGACGAGTACTGGCAATAGGGCAGAACGAAGCGATAGCTGATCCCACGGTGGTTACGGGTATGTTTCTCCTTAATAACGTTTATGCATGCATACTCTTTGATTGTGGTGCGGAGAGCAGTTTCGTGAGTCATAAATTCAAGCACGTACTAAAACAGAACCCTAAAACACTCAATAAGATATTTACAGTAGAAATGGCAAACGGTAGAACAGAAAGCACGAACGATATGTACATAGGCTGCACACTAACTCTAAATGAGCATTCATTTCAAATTGATCTAATGTCGATCACTATAAAGAGCTTTGATGTCATCATCAGTATGGATTGGTTAAGCCTGCACCATGCCGATATACTTTGTCACGAAAGGGTCGTTCGCCTGAATCTGTCGAACGGCGAAACTCTTGTCATTTACGGTGACAAACCCGGTACCAACTTACAATTCATCTCTTGTGTCAAAGCCCAGAAATACCTACGTAAGGAGTGCTATGCCTTCTTAGCCCATGTGGTAGATAAGGAAAAAGAAACGAAGAGCATCAAAGACATTCCAAATGTCTGCGATTTTCCCGATATCTTCCCTGAAGATCTCCCAGGAGTCCCACCCAAATGACAAGTCGAGTTCAGAATCGATTTAATTCCCGGAGCTACCCCAGTAGCTAAGTCGCCGTATCTTCTAGCGCCCGCTGAGATGCAAGAACTATCCAGCCAATTAAATGAACTGCTCAACAAAGGGTTCATCAGGCCAAGCTTCTCACCTTGGGGAGCACTAGTCTTATTCATAAAGAAGAAGGATGGATCTTTCCATATGTGCATCGACTTCCGAGAACTTAACAAGATCACTATCAAGAACCGATACCCACTACCACGCATCGACGACCTATTCGACCAACTCCAAGGAGCGAGTTCTTTCTCAAAGATCGACTTAAGATCCGGGTACCACCAACTACGAGTCTTGGAAGGAGATGTTCCCAAAACAACTTTTCAAACTCGTTATGGTTACTACGAGTTTGTAGTAATGCCCTTTGGATTAACAAACGCACCAGCGGTGTTCATGGAATTAATGAACCGGGTGTGTCATTCGTTTCTAGACAAGTTTGGGATCATATTCATAGATGACATACTGATTTATTCGAAGACTAAAGAGGATCAAGGTCAACACCTTCGACAAGTCTCGAAAACGCTAAGAAAAGAGAAGTTATACGCAAAATTCTCCAAGTGCGAATTTTGGATTCGGAAGGTATATCTCCTAGGTCACGTGATTAGCAAAGACGGAATACACATGGGCCCTTCCAAAATCAAAGCAATCGAGAACTGGTCAGCTCCAAGAACCCCAGCGGAAATTCGACAATTCTTGGGCCTTGTTGGCTACTACCGAAGGTTTATACAGAACTTCTTGAAGATTGCGAAACCACTTACCACCCTGACCCAAAAGGGTGTTACTTTCAATTGGGAAGAAAGACAAGACGCTGCATTCCAAATACTGAAGCAAGCTCTATGCAACACACCCATATCTAATCAAGGTCTTGGATGTGTACTAATGCAACGAGGTAAGGTCATCGCTTACGCCTCAAGACAACTCAAGACGCACGAAGTCAACTACACTACCCACGATCTTGAACTAGGAGCAGTCATTTTCACGCTAAAGATCTGGAGACACTATCTTTATGGCATGAAATGCACTATCTTCACCGATCATAAGAGCCTTCAACACATCCTCAACCAAAAAGAACTCAATATGAGGCAGAGACGATGGGTTGAGCTACTGAATGACTACGAATGCCAGATTCACTATCACCCCGGAAAAGCGAATGTAGTAGCTGATGCTCTTAGTCGAAAAAAATACTCAGGTCGCCAAGTGAAATCCTTAACCATGACGATCCATTCACATCTATCCACACAAGTCAAGGAAGCTCAGAGAGAAGCCTTGAAAACAGAGAATGTGGTAGGTGAAGCCCTAAGAGGAATGGACAAGAATCTTGACGTCAAGGGTGACGGAGTTCGTTACTTCATGGATCGAATCTGGACACCGAAGTTTGGTGGATTCAGAGACGTGGTCATGAACGAGGCTCATAAGACTCGATACTCCGTGCATCCAGGTTCGGACAAGATATATTTGGACCTCAAGAAACTGTATTGGTGGCCGAACATGAAAGCAGAGATCGCTACCTATGTAGGAAAGTGTTTGACTTGCGCCAAAGTCAAGGTAGAATACCAAAAGCCATCAGGATTACTAAAACAACTCAAAATGGGAACGGATAACCATGGATTTCATAACCAAATTACCCAAGACAGCAGGTAGGCTAGACACCATCTGGGTAATTGTCGATAGGTTAACAAAATCCACACACTTCCTGCCAATAAGAGAAACCGACAAGATGGAGAAGCCAGCTCGAACCTACATCCGAGAGATTGTACGACTGCATGGTGTACCAATATCCATTATCTCCGACAGAGATAGTAAGTTCACCTCGCGATTCTGGCAATCGTTACACAAATCTCTAGGAATGAGGCTAGACATGAGTACTGCTTACCATCCACAAACCGACGGTCAAAGTGAGAGGACCATACAAACCTTGGAAGATATGCTAAGAGCTTGTGTAATCGATTTTGGTAAAGCGTGGGATACCCATTTACCACTAGTCGAATTTTCATACAACAATAGCTATCACTCCAACATTAAAGTTGCTCCATTTGAAGCCCTCTACGGACGGAAGTGCAGATCACCACTGTACGGGACTGAAGTAGGTGACATGCAACTAGCCAAGGGACAACTGCCCGACAGCACTCTCACTGGCCAGGAAATCGTAAGAGAGACAACCGAGAAGATTGTACAATTTCAGGATCGACTAAAGGCTTCAAGAGACAGACAAAAGAGTTATGCAGACAAAAGACGGAAACCCTTGGAATTTCAGGTAGGGGACCGAGTGCTATTATAGGTCTCGCCCTGGAAGGGGTTAATACGTTTCCGAAAACATGGGAAACTAAACCCAAGGTATATTGGACCATTCGAGATCCTTGCAAGGATCGGCCCGATAGCCTACAAACTTCGTCTACCGCAGGAACTCAATAACATACACCCTACCTTTCATGTGTCTAACTTGAAGAAATGTTTGTCTGATGAGACCCTCGTCGTCCCTCTAGACGAAATCGAAATCAACGAGAGCCTTCACTTTATAGAAGAACCAATTGAAATCATGGATAGGTAAATTAAAAGAACAAAACAAAGTCGCATACCCATCGTGAAGGTCCGTTGGAATGCAAATCGAGGACCTGAATACACCTGGGAACGTGAAGATCAGAGGAAACACAAGTACCCACATCTTTTTCCCTAATCCACAAGTGTTTTTCTTACATTAAATTTCGGGACGAAATTCCCTCTAACGGGGGGATGATGTGACAACTCGATATTTCGATTCTATGTAATGACCTAAAAAGCCAAGTATTGTAACCACTTTTGAAAATAATGAAATTAACTTGGAAAATAAAATGTACAAAAGTCTCTATTTGGTTACCTAATATGTTACATCTCATTAAACCGTGAGCGTACATAAGAAGAACGTCCAAATCTGACTTCGTGTGAGGGAGTTATGATTTTTCCAAGTTCAGTATAACAATAGACAGCTAAAAACTTGAATCAGAGAGCGGGCGACTTTTGGCCGGAATGACCTAAATGAGAATCGAAGGTCTCGACATTGGTATTTTCAGCGGTAAAAAGTTTGGCAAAAACAGACATCGAATAAAGAAGTTATGAATTTCTACCGAATTTTTCCTACCCCGACCTTTTAAAAATAAAGAATAAAAATAATTTCAAAATTTGCCGACGGAGTCTAAACGAAAGTTGTAGAACGTAGTCTCACCTACACGTAGATATAAAGAATGTCGAAAACGAAGTTCGTATGAAGAAGATATGAATTTTTGAAGTTTAATAAATAATAAAAATATAAATTTAAATCAAATTTCGGTATTATCCGAAGGGGGAGTGCTGGGCCAATCCGAGTTACGCCCAGCGTACTCGAGGACTAGGCCTCGGATCATCCACGTCGCCCCCTATGCGAGGCTATCCCCCGTCCCATCCGAGCTCTGAGGCAGTCGAGGATGCAGTCACGCATGACGCACGCATACGCCCAGCGTACCGAGGCGGTTCCCAGCCTCTATAAAAGGGATGAGAGGGTTCCGGGAAAAATGCTCATTTCCTCTCATCTTTCTTGCGTTTTTGCCTCGTTTTCAGTGCATGTGATATCCCGAAGCCCCGGTTTCTATACTCAAGCCCCGAAGGGCGTTTGTGCTCCCGAGATTCTCGAGAATCCCGAGAAAATCCGCTTTCTTGAGTCAAAGTTCTGCTCGGTTTTCATCTCGCCTTCTTCGATCTTTCAAGTGAGTTCATACCCCTATAATCTACACTTTTAAAATGTTTATAAATGCTTTTATATGCTTTTAGGGAGGGGGGGGGGAATATAAGTAAACATACGGTTATTATCGTGTGTAACATAAAGTTTCACTATATACTCTTTTTATCAAGTGAATCATATGTGATTCATAACTACTTCATAGAAACTTTCGTATGCAATATATATTCTCGATAACATCTTGTCTTTTGGAAATAAAAAATGTTAATATATGAATATACGAATCAAACACTTTAATTATACTTTAAGTATATGTGATCATTTATGTCACCCTAAATGTTATACTTTTCATAACAAGTGAGCATTACACTAGGGTTTACTATACAAACGAAGCACACATTTTGAAAAACTTTAATAAGTATAGTTTACAAGAAAATCATGAACATTTACATACTAGAAATACTATATCAAAGAGATCCTTTCATATACAAGAACAAATGGACATTTTCATACGTAAATCTGTTTTATACTAAGTTTTGTAAGACATTTCACGTACTTTCGAGTATGCATTTTAAGGCATGTATTATATACCATAATCCCTTGTAGGGGGAGCGTGATACTTGTGTATAGATCTATATGGGATTGACAATCCCGCACCTAAGTTGTTAGCTACAACTAGGCCGGCAGGCCTGGGGTGACAAACGTCATAACTTTCCAATGCGAACGTTGATATAGGCATCCTGGTCAAATAGTATGGTTATAAGACTCACATGGAGTATTAAAAACACATTGATTTACGCGGTTTTTCAAATGCCTTAACGATTTACACATAAAACTACTATTTTAGGCATGAATAGCACTATTGCAATTACAGTTTTGGAACAATCAAACTACCATCTACTATAGTAGAAAATATGGGATTTTCTTGGAACATTTAACATGTACAAACCATTTTCATTCTTTTTCATATAAACATTGTCACTAAATACTTATGAACTCACCAGCTTAAATGCTGACCTACTCTTTCAAAACCACTTGTATTTCTCAGGGATTCAATAATACAGGTAAACTGCAACTTTTGAAGAAGGGATGCTATAGCATTAGTTTAATTTCATTTTAAACATCATATTGTAATTTTCTTTTTAAACAAGTACCTTTAAACAATGTAAACTTTTAAATTATATATGTGATGGTTGTATTGCTTTCTTTACTATGTATTCAATTGTTTTGATACTACATGAAGTCATCCGCCCTCGAACGATTCCGCCGTTCTGGTTTGGGGGTGTGACAGTTTAGTTCCCTTAATAATAGTTCTAATTCATATTTCATCACCCTCTTCCGGAAACTTAAAGAGCCGTTACTCTTGGGGATTACCACCCTATTAGTCTCATTGGATCTATGTATAAAACTATAGCCAAAACACTCGCTTTAACTGGAAGGCTAGTTTGGGGAGAATCCTGGTGGCAATAGCTCTAAAGGAAAGGGGTGTAAACATCTGGTCCACAGTATGCAGTTTATGCGGCCTAACTAATAAGTCACTTGAGAATCTTTTAACTCTTAACTAAATGTGATTTTGTGGTGAGGCTTGCGATTGGTTTTTTAATTGGTTCGGCAATCCTTTTAGGAGCTTTGATCGGAAGGCTAGTTTGGGGAGAATCCTGATGGCAATAGCTCTAAAGGAAAGGGGTGTAAACATCTGATCCACAGTATCCAGTTTATGTGGCCTAACTAATAAGTCACCTGAGAATCTTTTAACTCTTAACTAAATGTGATTTTGTGGTGAAGGCTCGCGATTGGTTCTTTAATTGGTTTAGCAACCACTTTATGAATTCTATGTTCTCTCATGTGGTGTGTTTGGAAGGCAAGAAATGAAAAGAAATTTAAAAGAATTTCATATACACATGTTGATGACGTTAAGTATTTGTCATTCATTTGGTTTAAACATAGGGTAAAAACTTATCGTGTAACTAGCAGATTAGTGTACCTCCTTTTTCTATGTTAGATTTATATTGCAATGTGGTTTTTTTGTACCCTTGCTAAGTTTGGAATCCACTATTATTAATTATTCTTCGTTTTCGAAACAAATACACCGATTGAGTAACTAATATTAGAACGTGATGATGATTTTCAATCACGATGGGTCCATTGCACAAGCTTAGCATCAAAATCACCATCTACACTAGTAACAGCTAAATCATTGATGGTCATTCGTTGCAAAGCAATTCATTGATAAACGTCAAAAACCAACACATGTTCCTAAATATCCATTGTCAATCCGTGACAAATCTATTGCTATTTATAGTCATTTGTACAATTGTTTCGAAGTTGATAAACAATATGTAATAGATTTGCGACGAATAGTTCCATCAATGATTTGGAAGAGTTCATCGCTAATTCCGTCGCTAAAAAATTTGCCACCACATAATACGGTATTACTTTTTGCCGATCACTAATTGGCTTTCCACACGGTTTGGAGAAGTATGAAAGTCAATTTTGTTGTAATTTCGACCCTAAAAAATGTTCAGTAACATTCTATTTACGTTGGAGCTTTTTTGAAACTTCAAATCTAATCTTCTCCTAATTTCATTTGTATATCAGATAAAACTTGAACGTCAACGTCAACCTCAATAAGAAAATGTAAACATGTTACCGCTGAGTTAGAAGCCCTTTCGTATATATGTTGGAGCTAAGAGAAGCAATTTTGAAAGAGATCTTTCGGCTCGGTTATATCAAAGAAGACTTTACAAACTTTAAACTCTAAATCCACCTTATGATTTTAATTTAAATGAATATAACTGAATCACACAACCATGCATAGATCATTGATTGAAATACCATTTTTTTATTTGTTTAAAGATTCACAAAAGCAGACAAAAACAAAAAATAAGTATGTTAATCTTGGAAATTTGAAGAAATCATAATACGATACCTAGATCCAGGGTTCTTTTTAATTATTATAAACAAATTTTAATCATTTAACAACGTATATTCCATACCATCATTTATTGCTCCACTTATGTCTTCTCCAAGTTGTACAACAAAACGGAACCCCTTCTCTAAAGCTTTCAATTTGATGGTTAGATAATAAAGCAGTCGAGGATAAACTAGGACAGGATGATGATTTTGAATCACGTTGAGTCCATCCCACAAGCTCAGCATCTAAATCACCATCTACGCTACTAACCTTGTTACCTTTTGCATTACTACCAAATTTCATATGATACCCTCTTCTATTATATATATGCATCCTCATATTCTTGCTTAATCTCCTCTTCCATAACCAAAACTTCCAAGACAATGAGGAGTTCCTCATGTCAACATTAGGCTGTGGAAGTGCTAAACTTCGTGCTGCTGGTGGCAATGGTGGTGGTGTTGGTGGTAAAATAGTCTCTAGTGGCGGATTCATTGGTGTTCCTGGTTTCCTCTCCCATTGAAATGGCACCCCTAAGCTCGTTGTGCTGCTGTAGTAGATACGTGATGATTGACCGGTTGATGAATCTCTTGAGAGAATTTTGTTAATGTACACCTCTTTTCCTCTAAGTACAGAAAATGGGGGTTCATCGATTTCAAAATCTTGATGTGGTTTATGTTGAGGTTTTGAAGTGTTCAATGAGAAACTTCTTCTAAGTACTGAAAAATTCATATTGGTTTGCTTATCAATATGAGATAGGTATAAACCGAACTCTTTAAAAGCAAAAAGTTTGGTTCCAAAAATCTAATTAGAAAGGGAGTTGATGACACATATGTATATACAAAACAAAGAAGATACCTTATCTAAATTGCTTATTCAGTTTTTCATATCAAATTATTCCTTTTCTTGTTCCCCTTGTCATATGCATTTGAAACAAGGCATATAATTAACTATAATATGGATTGACATTACCTATAAGAAAAAGAATTGCTAAAATCACTATCCAAACGCTCGACAGTTTAAAATTCAGTTGTTATGTTTTGTACTATTATAAATTAACAAGTGTATGTCGATAGAAATGCGACAAAAGACGTTCCTAATCGGTTTTTCGTTAGCTGCATTTGTTATAAACTCATACGTGACTAGAGTTCATATAACTATAAACTATTTTTATTAATTAATTAATTAATTAATATATCTTCATAAGTTTTTTTTTTCTTCTTTGTATTAGTCTTATATTTTTTTCCTTCGTATTTTGGTTATGTTATTATCTTTATTAAACGATCCTCCTTTTCTTATCCTGTTTTGATTTTTTGTCGGGTTTTTTGTTTTTTTTTTCTTTTAGTCGGTTAAAAGACCATCGGTTTCGCTTTATAATTATTTAAACTCTAGATGAAACAATTAGATATGTTTAATACAAGCTAGAGAAGAGATAAATGTGTTGCATGGGTCGGAAGAATTTTTTTACAGAGTTACATAGGGTTTTATGGTCCGTATATATTAGGGGTGGAATTGGTACGCTACTAAGTTTTTTTTCTCCAAACCGTGTACCGTACCAACTATAGTTTGTATAAGATTTTAGCTACCAGTAACGTACCAAATGTACTTGATACCAATTAATTTGGCTACCAATAAATTTAGTTGGTACATATTGGTATTTGATATATACAAAATTTTTTAACTAATATGTACTATTTAACTAATAAGTACTATGCATGAATATAATTTGAATTTGTGGACATTTGTTCGTTGTTTCACTCACTTGTGTTAGTATTTTTTTGGAAACCACTAAAAGGATTAAAAGAGGTCCATCCCTAGCAAGTTAGCAAGTTGCTAGAGGAAGCAAACAGAAACAGTACAACGAATGAGAAGTTAGTATTTCTTTTAACTTTTAGTGTCTTGTGCTTTTGTATCACCGATCTCATATTCTCATGCACATCAAAAAATAAGTATCAATAAATTTGTCGGTCAACGTATTAATTTAGTAATTCTAAGACTTGTTAGTTGTTCTAATTAAAACATGAAGATATGAGAACTCATATTTCTTTATATTTATTAATTGATATATATATATATATATATATATATATATATATATATATATATATATATATATATATATATATATATATATATATATATATTGGTTGGTACGGTACAACCGTTGTATTTAAAATTTCATACCGTTACCATACCAAGACTACTTAATTGGCATGGTATTACCAGCCAAACATATTGGCTACTAAACAACTTGGCTACCGATTTTATTGGTTCGATTGGTAACATGTTGGTTGGTTCTCCGTGGTACATATTTGTCAGCCCTAGTGCGTATATATATATATATATATATATATATATATATATATATATATATATATATATATATATATATATATATATATATATATATATATTTGTGAAAATCGTTCTCGTTCGACTAACGTTAAACGATTAATTGGACTAAGCGGCGATTAATCGAGGACCCTAAATTATTAATAAAATTCTTTAATAAATTAATATATCCTAGTATTTGAAAACATTAAATTTTAAAATTTTGAAATTTTAAAAATTTAGCATAATATTTTACAATTTGAAAACTTAAAAATTTGAAAATTTAAATTTTTGATGTAATATTTGATAATTAAAAATTTTGAATTTTTTAAATATTTATCACCTTTGACCGCCTAGGACCATCAAGCTTGAGGTTGACTGATTTTGAGCAATTTATGTCATGCATCCTAATAGTAATCGGTTCAAGGCAGCCAGACGATTAGTTAGTTGCTAAAACCGATTTCTACAACACTATATATATATATATATATATATATATATATATATATATATATATATATATATATATATATATATATATATATATATATATATATATATTATGTGTGTGTTTTTATTTTTGTGGGGTCTGAAGTGGTTTCATTTAAAGAGCCCATTAAACTTGGCTCAAAACTTTCAATTTGGAGTTTTGGACTCTACGATTTTTCTATTACGGTCATTTTTTAACTAATATGTTTTTATTTAAAAAATAGAATCTTGTTTTTATATAACGGGCATTAAGTTTTTTATTTTAGGTAAAAAAAATAAAAATAAAATAAAATAAATCATGAGTCCAAATAAACCATAAAGATCATATTTTCATGCCTTTCGAACCCCAAAAAAAATGTCCATATTCACAAGATTAAGCCTCTAAAACAACCTTAGCTCACAAGGACCAACCAAGAGAGGCTAATATGACCATAAACAAACCCAAAAAGAGATATATACAATGAGTAGATAAGATAGGGACTTTATACCTCCAAAGTCACAAAATTAAGATGCTAAAATTGGATCTCTAAGCTCCTTTCCAAGAAATAAGTCTTCAACCTTCTTCTTCTCTTACACAAGCCACCATAAACACTCTTCCAAGCTCCAAAACTCACTCAAGGCACTCTAGGGTTTCAATGTATGCTAAATGGGATGGAAGCTGAATTAAAATGCCCAGAGGAAAGGTATAATGATGCTTATATAGGGGTAACACCCCGAAATTAGGGTTTGGTGTTGAAGGGAGTACGCAACTCACTACTGACCTCCTCCCACCAATCTCATGCCCAGTCCTTCAACAGGCAGGAAGCATATTTGACATTCACCTCCTCAGGGCAGAAACTCGTCCTGAATGTGTTAGCCATATCCGATAACCACCTCCTACTGACGATGGGATTCCTTTCCTCATGGAATGCAAGAGCTCCGCAAGCCCGGAACTCCCGGAAAGAAAGAGTGTGAGCTCCAATTATAGTCGTAACCTCCACACAGAATGTGCCCAAACGCACATCCACTATCTCCGAAATACTACGAGAAATCTCCAATGAGATGAACTTCTGCAACTCCTCGTAAATCGGCTTAGTACCCACACCTGAGCCGGAACCCGAACCAGAACAAAATCTAGAACCTGAACCAGAACCTGAACCACCTCCTGGAGTGCTCATATCCAAAATGAAATACAACAAGCCAAAAATAAAAATATGCCCACAAATCCTCCTCTCATAAGCTTCTTAGATTCTCCAAGACGCTCACTGATTCGAGTATGGATCTTATGCTTTTAGTAGTACGGGCCCAATACTACCTTCCACACCTATCCATACTTTCCTCAGCAATTCTCCCGAATCTTCTAAGTCACTTCCTCAGACCAATGTACGAACACTCACTAAACCACGCCAGTAAACCCACTGAAGCATATCCTAGGCTCTCCTAGGTTACCGCCCCATCCAGCCCTCAGCTATTGAAGGACTCCCACTAATGTCAATTAGCTTCCTTATGAATATAGCCACATGCAACAGAGATCAGATAAACCTTCGAGTAAAAGACTCATCCCTAGAACGGTTGGACTCAAACAAGAGTTGTGCAATAGGGTCAAATCGACCACTCTAATATTATTTAACATGTGCCACATTTGACTTAGCATATTCACTTAGCAGTCAATTCACCTCACTAAGAGTCCCACAAAGCACAAAGCATGCAACATTCGGGTAACGGAAAAATCTAACCAACATACTCCCAAAAAAGCCATTCCATCTACTTATCAGATATATAGACTAGCATGCAATACTAAAGCTCATACAATCAGGCATATGGAAGGCATCTCTCCTATTATATAATACTGAGCAGATCCTTAGCCCTATTCTAGCATGCAATTCTCATAATCATAGCATATAACACAATAAACATGTATTGGTATTTTGGGAACCACTTACTTGAGTCTAGCTGATTGCACACAACACACCCCTTTCTTTGATTAGAAATTCCTTTTTAGCTAAATATTTATTTTGTAAAAATTTTCACCAAACCCTCAGTTTGAGTTCAGGCACACCCGAGGGTATGCCCGGTGTCACACCCCCGGACAAAACGGCGGAAACGTCCGGAGGCGGGTGACTTCATTGTGCAGTATCATAACAATTGAATATAAATGAAATAGAGCACTCCAAACATCGTACATTGAGATATCAACTTGCATTGTTTACATATTGAATTTGTCCTTTGACTTACATAAATGAGACATAAGCAGAAAAATTCCAAACTACAGCTAAATAGTCCTGCATCCGCGTCCCGTTTTACCTGCTTACTAGATCACTTAGAATACAAGTTGTTTTGAAAAGCGTCAACTAAAAAGTTGGTGCGTTCATAAGCGTTTTTGTATAAAATAGTTTTACACTTGTTTAGAATCGTTTTCATGGTAGTTTCAGAAAATCCGATATTTTCTATAAAATCGTTTGAAATCTTGCTTTGAAAATCATGGGTATATGTGTGCATGTCAATATTTTGGTTCATCATTATAAGGAGTGATCTTTGAAAACTAGTATAGTTTGTAAAGGCGAGTTGTTTTCAAGAATAGTTCTTTTGAATAGTAATAACCAACCGTTTCAAAAAATCCCCTATTTCCAAAAAGAATACACTTGTAAATCTTGTTTTTCTTATTAGGTATAAGTCAGTGTGCGTTCTAGTTTATCGTTATCGAATTCGTATAAAATCGTTTTCCTCCAGAAAATCCTATATTTTCTGCTATAAAACGTAAGTTCTGTTTCCAATGGTGTATACTTGCGTACGTGTGTGTGTGTCTTGGTTTATCGTTTTCAAAATCGTTTACAAATGTTTTCCCCAGAAAAATTCTATGTTTTCTTATTGGTAAAATAGCAGTATTAAGACTCTAATACTTGTTAGGTGAAAGAAATCAACATGGCGATTATGACATTCTACGGAATGAAAAAGGACAATCAACACAACAAATGTGGACCATCACTACAATGCGTAGGACAGTCAACACAAAGCGCCAAAATTTAATTATAAGGTTTTCCTTACATAAATTTCTAGCTAACATAACGTATTATAGTGAGTCGTTATAACCATACTAATATGACGGAAGCCTGTTTTGGCGTTTCTCAGGCGCCCTCGTTTTGGATAAAGACATTTGTCACCCTAGACTAGCCGGTCTAGCTGTAGCGAATAGCGAAGGTGCGGGGTGTCAACTTCGTATTGATCTATACACAAATTCCCGCTCTCCCTTGAGGAGACTCTGGCTATAACTCCTTACAGGACTTTAGACGTACACTAATATTTTTATAATCAGGTACTTTGAGATTTGTCTAACTAGAATACTATCAACCTTTTGAGCAATCGTTAGAGATTCATTATTTGTTAGATAAAATAATGATATCCGTACTTATTGAATAGAAATATCGTTTTCGTTCCATCTCGTTTATTGTGCTTGTTAACTGGGTGCACGTGTTCGTTCCGTTTCGTTTATTGAAAAATAAGTCATTTTGAACGTTTATCAGAATGGCCCACTATTATCGGAGTTGGCAAAAATGGTCTTTCCCTTATATAAATTATTGGTTCAGGCCCATATTAGCCAAAAGAAAAAGTGTCAAGTTATAGTTTAAGTAAATTTACGACTGCAGGTTATGATACACATTTTCTGTTTTATGACATATAAAACATTACTTATTTTCCTGAAGGTTTTACGACAGTAGTTTATGACATGCAAATACTTTTGTCATGAAAACTCTGTTTATGTATATTGTTCTTGGTAGGATTATTCTTATTAAATAATTATAAATAATCTCTAGTAGATTTGTTAATTTGGTACAAAGTCATGAGTATGACATAATGTTCCAAGATAATCCTTATGTTTATGTTTGACCAAAAATGATCCAAAATAATATTATTTCCATAATTTAATCATTTTCAAACTATTTTGTCCCACAACTTGTTTAAGTTAATCTTGAAGCAAAACTTTATAGTTGTTATAGTAATTCGTGACTTATACTGGGTAACATACTAATTCTTGTTTTCAAACATGATTTGAGGAACATAATCCAAACTCTTGAGACTTAATCAAAATCTCGAGTTTTTGGACTATTTATGGGGTTTCATACTTAAGCACATGTAATAATGGCATGCATACACAATAAGGAAATAGAGTATGATTTATGCAAGACTTTGACTTGTATTCTCCCCCCAAAAACAATAAAACTTTGAAAAAAAGGTGGGGGTATGAAGCTCACCTTGAGTTAATCTATGAGCTGTTTGGAATGGTGGAGTGAAGATTTCAAGCTTAGAACTTTGGCTGAGATGAGGAACTTCCTGGGAGGAATATTGTCCTAAAGGTTGATTATCACATATTATGTTGAGTAAAATAATATGGATTCATCTTGAAAATTATATAAAATATAAGATGAGTGGAGAACCTCCTAAAAAAACTCCAGGGAAGATTTGAGAAATTTTTCTTTCAGCAAGATCCTTAACTTTACTCTTTGCTCTTGGGAGGAGTATTTGATAGAATGTGAGAGAAGTGAATGAAGTGAAACTTAAAACTCTTTCACTGACGTTGCTTTAAGAGTATAAGAAAAAGAGGGAACTTTGGTGCATAGGGATCTGATGGATCATGCATGTTTATTTGGTGGTTAAAACATTGGATGCTGTGATTTAGATGGGAAGTGGAAGATTACACCAAATTACAAGGTCAAACCTCCTTGTCCTTATCTTGATTTTAGGATAGGATCTTTATAAATCGTAAATTTTATTTGATGTAAATATGATTTAAATAATCAAATTTGGCATAAAATAGAGGTTTAAGGGGTTTAAATTAGGAAAAATACGAGTTTGGGGGAATTCCTGACGTCAAAATACCCCAAAATGGAGATAAGGTCCGAAATAGTCCAAAATCCGGAGCTAAAAGGTGAATTCCGGAGTCATAGGGTAATTTCTGAAGCTCTAACTCAAATTCCGGAGTGGAGGGCCAGGTCTGCGAGGTTCCGAAGTGGTTGGCAAGGAGGTTCCGAAGTCATCATGCAAGTTCCGAAGCTACAAGCGAAACCCGGAGGTCCGGACCGAAGATGCGAAGGCTGGATAGAACTTCTGAAGTAGACTTAAGCGAGGCCTTCCGGAGCTTACACCTTCCGGAGTCAATCCATCTGGAGTAGTAAGGAGGTCTGAAGCATGGGGGTTCCGAGGATGCGGCTTCTCTTGGCTCCTTAGAAGGCATTTCGGACTAAGAGGGCTCCGGACTAGGAGGATTTCGGACCAAGAGGGTTCCGGCCAAGAGGTTCAGGACCAAGAAGAGTCCAGACCAAGAGGGTTCTAGACCAAGAGGAGTCCAGACCAAGAGGGTCCTATTGGGTTTTCTACTCCAGATTTGAGCTGTTTTTTACTAAGGAAGGTACTTAGAGAGATTTGAGATACATGGAGAGGTTTGGGAGAGATTTCACATACTTGGAGAGATTTAGGAGAGATTTCACATACTTGGAGAGATTTGGGAGAGATTCGATATACTTGGAGATTTTTCACATACTTGGAGAGATTTGGGAGAGATTCCACATACTTGGAGAGATTTAGGAGAGATTTGATATACTTGGAGAGATTTCACATACTTGGAGATATTTGGGAGAGACTCGATATACTTGGAGAGATTTCACATACATGGAGAGATTTGGGAGAGATTTCATATACTTGGAGAGATTGGCGAGAAATTTCACATACTTGGAGAGATTTGGGAGAGATTTCACATACTCAAAGAGATTTGGGAGAGATTCGATATACTTGGAGAGATTTCACATACTTGAAGAGATTTGGGTGAAATCTGATATAGTAGGAGAGATTTTACATACTTGAAGAGATTTGGGAGAGATTTCACTTACTTGGAGAGATTTGGGAGAGAGTCGATATACTTGGAGAGATTTCACATACTTGGAGAGATTTATGGAGAGATTTCACATACTTGGAGAGATTTGGGAGAGATTCGATATACTTCGAGAGATTCCATTCTAACACTACATGACTCATTAGGAACTCATATTGTATACTTAGATGTGTTAGCATAAGTCTCACAATAGTCCTTGCTTGCTTAAGGATGAAATTTCCTAGCCAAAAAGGCTAGTTGTGACACCCGGATCCCTCAAACCAAGGCGCTGATATCAACTTGTAACATCCCAAAAACACGGGGTAAAACTTTCATTTTTATTATAATGAAAACATTGAAAAGCCTTTCAAGTAATACAATTATCAGAGTCCAATCCTAAAGATCACATATTACGGAAAACACGGGTTTATGAGATGCGATCGTCCCGAGCTCTATCATTTCAAAACTGGAGTACCTGAAACAAAACTAAAAACCGTAAGCACAAAGCTTAGTGAGTTCCCCAAATACCACATACCATACATAACAAATGATCCACACTTGGCGTATAAAATCGCGAGCCATACATAAAATTCATATATCATAATCAATAAAGGTGTTATAAGATGCACATAGTCTTGCCATTATGCCACGAGCCACCTCATAATCTTCCTTGCCAAGACAGGGGGCCACAACCCAAGGTCTTACAAAAAAGTTCCAAGAGCCATCTCCGGGTCGTCCATGCAAGCATCACAAAAACAACTAGCATACAATATACACTACTAAACGAAGTAACTTCAAGGCTTAGACCCTGGTCTTGCATACAGTGTGCCAGGAGCCGCCTCTTGGTCTTTTATACATAATCCCAAGGGCTACCACCGCGTCTTCCTACAAAACATAAACCAAACAGGCTAAAACCAATTCCTAGGCTTAAAAGGTTAAGGGCTCAATCAATAATCACTTAACCACCAAGACAAAGCCCCAAACTATAGATCTGGTCTTTCAAGACTGCATGGTCAGATAAAGCTTCCGACTTTACACTCATGCATGCTTAGGAGAGGCTCAAAAGTTTATAAGAGACTAAAAAAAGAGCTTAATAGATGCATAGAGCCCTTAATACCATAAAGGTGGCACCTTTATGCCAAAATAACTCATGAAGATCATAGATCTGAAAGAATAAACACTTGGGACTTCTACTTCCCTAACAATCACCCATCGATGACTAAAACCATGCTTAATCAAAGAAGATATCTAATCAAATATTAAGCAAGGTTAAAACTTTATACCCAAAATGTGATAGAAATGGAGCAAAGAATCAAGATCTATGAGCTCCTTCTTGAACCACCACCTTGCACCAAGCCTCTCCTCCTTGAATGAGCTTCAAACACACACCAAAACGCACACAATGGACTCACAATGCTCTTGGAGGCTCTAGGGTTCGAGATTAAGGTTAGGGGCTATGTAGGTTGGGAATGAGGCCAACACATGGAACTTAAGGTGTTTAAATAGGGTGCAAAATTCCGAAATTAGGGTTTCTCAAACAGCGTCCAACTCGTCGAGTTCCCTTCACCAACTCGACAAGTTGGTCCTTAAAAACACGGGCCCCAAAAGCTTTCAACACGTCGAGTTTATGCCACAAAGTCAACGAGTTGGCCCATGAAAAGGGAATTTATTTCCATAATTCACCTTCTAGATTTTGGATGTTACAAAAATAATCTAAGGTATACCTTTACAAATATACCTAAATTTTAACCTTGGTTAATATCTATGACTTTACATGTACCAAATTTGAGTTTACATGAATTTATATTTGGAAAAGTTGCAATTGTTTTCTTACATCCATGGAACCACTCACATAAATCTTCAAACCCTACAAATATAATCTATCATTTTGTGTTGACATACATTCAATATGTAATCTATAAATTTCTTATATAGGCTAAATATTTCATTTAACTCATCAATTAAATAGCACGATTTGAAGAGTTTGGGAGTTACAAATTATAATATTTCAATTAGTCATAAATTAATTTGTAAAAAATGAATATTCTTGGGAGTTTCAAATGCACTAAGGTTCAACGAAACATGCTTGTTTTATAAGATATATTAGGTGTAACCTCGCTTGTTGTGTAAGAATGCATTTAAGTGGATAAAATAATTATGGGAAAAAATAGAAATATGTTGAAATTTATGTTTTTAGTCATATTTTGGGCATTAACCGAATTATCAAATAACATAAAAATCCATCAATTTATATTTTGATACTATCTAATATAGTTCATACCTTATAAACTTTATTTTTACTTTTATAATATCCAATATATATTATAAGTTTTTGCATAACATTAATATAATCTACTTTTCTTATGCCCGATAATATTTTTTAGATAAAATAAGAAATAAGTTGTTTTGAATGAGCTATTAATAAAAAATATTGAACTAATAAACTTTGTATTACACTATTTATATTACACCAAAACATCCAAGGTTTCATATATGAACTTTCAAATATTAAACATTGAAATTAAGAATGAAGTCATACAAAATATATCATTATACATAAATGTCATCAAGAGTTTTAAAATAAGTTGATTAGTAAATATGATATTTAATTTTAATTACATATTTTGCAAGGAGTACGTTTGACTTTATGTTGGTGCGACGAGAATCCTCTTCATTAACTTGTATCTAAAAAATAAGGTGAATAGGAATATAAAAGAGATACTACTAAGCATTAATAGAAATAATTAAAAAGGGTATGTGTATCTCCTACCACCGGTTAAAGACAACATATCTCTCTAGTGATATCGATTCATATGTGAAATTGAAGTAGTCATTCTATGTACACCTTGTTTTCTAATTACATAAATAAATATGAGTAACCAAAACATAAAAATGTTATCTTTATGTAGGATAAAGATTTTAGTTAACTAACAAATTAAATAATAAAAGTTTAAGAGTTAGGAGTCTCAAAACATTAATACTTTTAATAATCAATCAATTAAGTAACACATGTTGAATTTTTTACAATCATTATTAAAAAAACATTTGAAATATTAGATTTTAAATGAATTTTGGTTTAAT